>NC_037676.1:84221673-84379829 GCF_003255815.1 Theropithecus gelada
GAAAACTCTGAAAAAAAAAAAAAAAAAAAAAAAAAAAAAAAAAAAATAAATAAAAATGGATTTTTGCATTTAAAGTCACTATTACTTAACTTCAAAAATTCGATTATTGTAATCCCATGTTATGCCTACATAGCAAACTATTTATGAAAACTTTAAATCTGCTTCTTAATTTCTGCTTCATTTCCCATTAAGCAGTATGTATAACATACTCCATCCAATTAGTCTATTAAAAAACATTTATCTTTTTTGTTATGATTTTAAAATTAAACAGTAGTTTTACTTCAGTCCTTCCTGTCCTACATGTCTTGGTTGCTGTTTGTTTGTTAATGTCTTTTCCTCTCTCTACTATACCCATTGGATGGGCTCTTAAGAAATTTTAAATTTTGTTGTTGGATTTTATTTTTAATCTCACACTGGGCATTCTGTAGACAAATTTTCCTTATTAATAAGCACATCTATTAAAGTTTTATATTATAATAGCATGCTACATTATGTCGTATTGATTTTTTAACAATCACTTTGACATTGAATAGTGTATTCCTTTAGGATGTATTTATTTATGGATATCATTGTAACAACACATATTTTTGTAAATATGTATAAAGGTTTGCACTTTCCCAAAAAACCTTACCTTTAGTTCTTTAAGGGCACTGTGCAATGAGTTAATGCTGTATGTTTTCCAAGAGACAGTAACTTCCTAGTAGAAAAAGTAAAGAATCGATCTCAGGAAAATTAAGGATTGGCCTGCATAAGTTAGCCTTCACAAGGATATTGGAAGTGCTAATTTCCTGTGTAGTAGTAATGTCATGGAAAAATCAACATTACATCTCTAGTTAGATAGGACATAGAATTCTATAAAAGTTGTTTTTTTGGTTTGCAGTTGCAGTGTTATTTCTCTGGGTCTTTGATTCTATGTGATTGTTCAAAACAACAACAAAAGCAACCATACTGCCACTGAGTATAATAGTATTCTGATTGACAAGTGAGTTGGCCATTGTGGTTTGTTACCATGTCGCAACAATGCCATTTTCTTTTACTTTTGTGATTCATTAACTACCTGTTTATGGCACTGCCATTTCTTTCTTTATATGTGAGCTTTTGAATAACTTTCTGTCATTTGTTCTACAGCCAAGACTAACGCAGTGAGGTTGTTTGGAAGCAACATTCTCTCAGAACTGATAGCTTAGCTTTGTTCTAGGATATTAGTTGGTGACTCTTTTTTGTCAGTAGATGTTTTATTACTCTTGGATAATGCAAATTCGCTTTATTAGAAATCCAGGGCCCTGTCAAATAAAGAAAGGCTTTTTTATGGGGCTGAAATAGAGTGTGGTACTAAAGAATCCTCAAGATAGAGGATCAGCTCTTCTGCGACAAATTATGTTGTATTAGTTAAAAATATGTGTTTCTTTTGTTGTTGTTGTTTTTTGTTTTTCTTTGAGATGGAGTCTTGCTCTGTTGCCCAGGCTGGAGGCTGGAATGCGGTGGAGCAATCTCGGCTCACTGCAACCTCTGCCTCTCAGGTTCAAGTGATTCTCCTATCTCAGCCTCCCGAATAGCCTGGATTACAGGCATGTGCCACCATGACAGGCTAATTTTTGTATTTTTAGTAGAGACAGGGTTTTGCTATGTTGGCCAGGCTGGTGTCCAACTCCTTACCTCCAGTGATCCACCCTCTTTGGCCTCCCAAAGTGCTGTGATTAAAGGAGTGAGCCACTGCACCAGGCCAAGGTTTTTTTTTTTTTTTTTTTTTTTTTTTTTAAGATGAGTTAAAATCATGTATCAAAGTTATACGAAGGTGCATGGGGACAGTCAATCTAGTGTATATGTTCTACAAATTTATATTTATATCAAACGCAAGGCTTTAGAAAGTTTCAAACAATTCTCTATAGTATACATGTCAACAATACTACTGACTATGGATAGAAGAGAATAATCTCAGTAGCTTTGCCTTAGGTCAGTCATCTGACACATAGGTTAGTGATTAAGAAAGCATTTTTAACATCTTACCTTTAGAAAGCATAAATGTGCAAATATCCTTATTTTTTATAGCATCTTTATATGCTCCCCAAGATGACTAATTCAGAGCTAGAAACTTAACTACAAAAGTTAAAGTCATAAAGGCAACCACTAGAATAGCTTAAATTAATAATACAAGGTAGAGGAGAGAGAAGAGGAAGAGGATAAAGCATGTTCACAAACTCCTAATCTCTCTGGGTGAGAAGGCAATGGGCACTGTCAGGTAAAGAGAGATAGAAATATATTGTGGTAATGAAAGCCAGTAAAATAACTAGAAATAAAAGCTGTTGAGATACTTGTTTTAGGAGAATAGGAGGGTCAGCTTTGGGAAAAGAGATTTTACCTTTTTACTCTAAACTTCCATATTGTTTAAATTTATATTTTTCATGTGTATCCTATACTATTGGAAGGAAAAGAATCTCTCCTGTGGCAATTCCATTCTCTGTTCTCATCATCTATACCTTTTATAATCATATACAGCTTCACCAAAACCTCAAATCGCTTAAATCCCCCCAGCCCTTTCTAAGAATGTGTCATGTCATATGAGCTCCAGGGCATTTTCACTGAATTTGTTCCCCCTGCCAGTCTTTGGGTGGAACCATCTACCTGTGCCTACTCTGTCAGTATGAGGAAGCAAAATAGTGGTTACAGAATATGGTTCCAAAGATTAGAACAAAAACTTGTATGCAATATAAGAAGAAGAGAAAAGTCAGAGTTGTTCAAAGATGGAATGATGTACTTATGAAGATACGAGGACCGGCCGCCAGAGGTTCAGTTTGGAACAGCTGACTAAAAAGTGGCAACAGCCTCATTCATACAATGGGCAATGAGACAGAAATGCGGTGATTTTCTGACTCCTTAGGGTGCAGAGCATATGCAGGAAGTCTTCTTGTTTTCTTTGGGGATGTAGAAGAGGATGTAGAGCACAATGTGAAGGGCAGTGTTTCTTCAGGTATGATCTGTAAACCTATTGCATGGTAATCAACCTGGAGTGCTTGAAAATGCCCAAGCCCCAAACTACACTGGCTGCCTCAGAATCTTTAGAGTCCTGGGAATCTCAACTTTTAATAAGCTCCCAGGTGGTTCAGGTGCCAACTAAGTGTAAGAGTCTCTGCCTGGAAAGCAGAAGAAACTACAAAATTTGTTTCAGGTAAGTATGTGCTTCAAGAATGTGGCTGTTATGCAACCATCACAACATGTACAGTGAAATAATGCTTGGGGAGATATGATCAATGGCAAGATTTAAAAAAAATTGTCCTTTTTGTCATAGTTTTATTTCCTCTCTTCATTTATTTTATTTTTTATTCTCTTCATGCTATAGCAATAGTGATGAATGCTGATGAGGCAATAGTTAATCCAACCCCAGGCACTCATTTTCAGGTAATTATTTGAAACCAGAGGAGCACTTCACAGCACTGACTTACCTGTTTGGAGGATTAACTAATTAAAAGCTCAAGCAAGACAGATATTTTTTTTTCTTTCCCTAAACTAGCTAAAAGAAAAGTATATTTTTTCTTCTGATATTTTCCACTATCATTTTTTATTATTAAAATGTGGTGTGTCATTTTAATGTCTTTGTTCTGATAAATAGGATGACATATTAATGTCTCATAGTGGAGGAGGCACAATTTTAAAATGAATCAACTTTATTCATTTGAATTTATTTAAAAAGATGTAGTAGATGGGGGCAATATTTTTGACAAATTATTCAGATGATTTAAGGAAAAACAAATGAAAGTTTTGGATTTCATTAACTAGGTGGATGTTTTATACTGTTTTAAATCACCATACCTTGTGGTCTATAAATTTTAATCCAACTTATAATTGGTCTCATAAAAGAGATTAATGACACTTTGGGTGGCCAAGTCTGGTGGATCACTTAAGGTCAAGAGTTTGAGACCAGCCTGATCAAAATGGCAAAACCCTGTCTCTACTAAAAATACAAAAATTAGCCAGGCATGTGGTGCACGCCTGTAATCCCAGCGTCTTGGGAGGCTGAGGCAGGAGAATTGCTTCAACCTCAGTGGTGGAGGTTCCAGTGAGCTGAGATCATGCCACTACACTCCAGCCTAGGCACCGAGTGAGAGTTTGTCCAAAAAAAAAAAAAAAAAAAAATAGAGAGATTAGTGATATATGCTACAGTACAAGTAATTACTTCCTTGGGTATGTGAAAACAAATGTCCCTATCTTGTTATTGATACAATGGGAGAGGATTTATTTTTGCTTGTTTGTTTATTTTTTTATTTTTTGAGACAACCATCAAATCAAACCCCAATATATCTTCCACCGTCTTGCACTTGGCCAGATGAGTACTGAAATGTGTCTTCCCTTGTTGCACTTGGGTGCCTGTTTACTTCTGAAGCTGTCTAGTGATATATCAAAACTATCTCTTTTAAAGCAGAATCCATTTTAAATGACAGTATCCTGTCTTTAAAAGTTTCCAGTTATCTTAACAGTCTAAGAAGAGCTGAAATACCTGCTATGGGCAGCAGGGTTTTGACTACATTTCACACATTATTAATCTGACGATGTTCCCTCATAGACTCTGGGTAGTTTGGTTGCACTTTTCCTTTTCATATGCACTTTTAAACTGTGAAATGTGGCTTCCCTTTCTCCTGAGAGGTGGCTGTGATATCGTTGGTGTGAAATGATCCTGTTTATAGTTTGATGTCAGCTTGTTAAATCTGAGAAGTGATTATGGGGTTCTTTGGTTTGAGAAACATGTTAAGATATTGTGAGCACTGCCATTCGTGAATTCACATTACTCCATGTAGATTGCACCCTTTTTTCTTCCCCCGACCCTTTTTTTTTGAAATAGAGATGAGAGCTTTTAAAATTATTCTTTAAGATGCTACATACTCTTTAGGAGAATGTGAAATGTAACTCTAATAAATATTCATCTAATCTGCAGGACTTGTACACAGAGTTTATCATCATTTCAATTTCAAGCTTTCATTATCTGCCTCCAGCACTGTTACTCTGGACTAGCTCATTTCCCCCTCTTTGATAGCGACAACAAAAGACCTAGGCCCTTTTTATATTTCATAGTTATGTTTAGGCTTAGTGAAAAATCTTATAACATTCATTCACACATGCTTGTCTCATGGGATACGGAAACCATATCATTTGCTTCAGTTCTTTTCCTTTTCTTGTTTAAATTCTGAAGCTCTTCTATTTTATTTCCAAATTCATTTTCTTTAGTACATGCAATTCTCTCCGGCACTCCCATGAACAGCTGTGGGTGGTGATGGGGCGACGTGCTGAGATAGTGCTTCTGCACTCTGAGCATCCCTTCTGAGCAGCTTTATAGAACACGGGAATGCATCGTATAGCTCTGTGGCAGATGGACTTTCAAATAGCATTCACTGAGATCTTTTCCTTTCATATCAGGAAACACAAGCTATATACCCTACTTAGTATGCTGACATTTCACAGTTGATATCCTCATATATTTTCCTTTTCACTTGATGGGCAGGGATGGGAATTGAGGTGCCCTTTTCAAACAAAACATGTCTTTCTGTTTAGTATTGGTGAATATTGACTACAACAAATCTATTTGGCTGAATTCTACTTGTTTTCTATATTCCTACATTGTACACTTAATGCAGTGACTACCAAGCATTGGGAAGAATGCTGAATAGTTCTCCAAGAGTTCATTACCTGTTTGACTCAAGAGTTGCTATTCTTGAATATATATTTAGTTTAGAAATTTAAAAAGTAACTTTTCTCCCATCTTTCATTTCTTTTTCCCTCCACTAGTGTGAATACTTGTGTTTTATTGATTTATAAATGTCACAGAAATTGATGCTGAAAGAACTCCTGGACAGTTTGATGATGTCAAATGTGGTGTTTACAAGATCTTGACAGTGAAGGGCATTATTATCTGGCTTAATATAGGTCGTGTGTGTTGAACTTATTTTTACTTTGTCCTATGGAACAATTAGACGGCCAAGCAATTTTCTCAAATGAAAAAAAAAATATGAGTTTTGCTGAAGAGAGGAATTGCACTTACGTTTTAAGCTTCTTTTTAAAAGGCAGTTTGAAATATCAAAAACTTTCAGCAGAAATACCTCATGCTTGTTCTCAGCCCTGCAGTAAATTTGGTTATGGAAAATTTAATACAGTTTGTGTGGAGAGTCTGGAGATAAGTAAGTGTGTTGTTTCCTCTTGGGTAACTCCAAATTGTTTTCTTTAAACTTGTGATTTAGCAGGTAATCCTCCAGGTGGACCTTGACAATCTGGTTATACTGTGACGCCAGGACCTCTGAAGGAAGCAGGTGATTGGCTGGCTTCCTCACCACTTGCAGCCCTGGGCCTCGGGGAGAGAGACATGGGAGTGTTTATGATGAATTTCAGTGTGAGGTTTATTTAGATTGAAAAGTAACCATGAATGGTCATAAGAGAAGTTTTGCAGGGGTTTAGGGCCTATTGTCGAGTGGCAGTTTTGAAAATTTCATGTGTACAGATATAACCCCCAGTGTGACCTCTCCGGCTTGTTCTGAGGGGAGACAAATGCTTATGAAAGGTTTGAGAAAACGTTGTCCTCTGAGAAATATGGAGAAGAATCTGGGATAGAGGATGGTTTGAAATCAACGACCCTGACGGTTTTGTGGTAGTAGGAAGTTGGTTTTGCTGGAAGTGAGTGAGAACAGCAAGAACAGGTTATTACTTATGACAGTAGCTAACATTTTCAGGGCCATAATTATATGTTAGATACTAAGCTAACCATTTTGTGTGTATACTCACCTATCATCCTCAAAATTCTATAAAGTAGGAGCTATTTTTCCTATTATACTGGTGGGAGAATTGAGACTCAGATAACTGTGGTAGGCAAAATAATAACCTCTCCAAAGATATTCATATTCTAATCCCTGTAATCTACAAACATATTGTCTTACCTAGCAATGGGGAATTGGCAGATATGATTAAGGTTAAGGACTTTGTGATGAGGGGATTATCGTGGTTTATCTGGGTGGGTTTCATTGAATCACATGGGTCCTTAAAAGGAGGAGAACCCTTCCTGTCTATGATCAATGATACAGATGTGATGATGGAAGAAGGTGAGAAACATGCAATGTTGCTGGTTATGAAGATGGAAAAATGAGGCCAGGGCCGAGGAATGCAGGAAGCCTCTAGAAGCTGAAAAAGGCAAGAAAATTGATTCTATTTTAGAGCCTTCAGAAAGGAATACTGCCCTGCAAACACCTTGATTTGTGTTCAGTGAGACCCAGGCCTGACTTCTGACCTCCAGAACTGTAAGATAATAAATATATGTTGTTTTCAACCACCACATTTATAATAATTTGTTATGACAACTATAAAAATAATGCAGCAATGGTCTTTATTTAAGAGTACAGCTACCTAGTGGTAGAGCTATGAAAAAAGTTCAGATATAACTGGCTCAGAAGCTAGAGTCCTTTATCTCTGTGAAATTTTCTTCTTGTGAAATTACCCATGATTTCTCTCTTCTTTAAACACAGTGTAGAACCTAGAATTGCAACAAAAGTTCCAGGTCCCTTTAAACATAAGCAATGATGTTAAAATTTGGCTCTGGAAAATTCTGCAAGTATTCTAAAGTAGGTGGCACAGGCATGTCGGTTGAAACGTGAAACAAAGTAAAACAAAACAGAAAATGAAACATTGCAAACCAAAGAAACAATAAAAAGGAATAGGTAAAAAGCAAATGGTCTGAAGGTTCTTTCTGCCTGAAATGAATATAATGCATTAGGCTTTGGAGACAGAGAAGTCTTGTTCATCCGGGCTACGACCCTTATTAACTGTCTTGCTCATGACAAATCATTTATCCTATCTGATCCATCTATTCTGTTCAAAATAAAGTAAATGATACAGATGTTACCATGTAGTTTTATGTAATTAGTAGGATGACATAGATTCTGCACATGCCGGGCAATATTTTTTCTTTCTTTCAGCTGTCTCTCCTAAGGTAGGAGAATATTTATATGATTGTTCAAGCTTTAATGTTTAGTTCCATGCTTCTCTCAGTCTCCTAGGGCTAATCTCAGCTCACCTTTCCATTTTGGAAAGCAATCTTCCTAGAGGCTGCAGGTGCTTGGATGCATCTCCAGATAGTTTCTATACACCCACCATCTGGAGGTATGAAAGCACAAGCTGGTGGTGCCATGAAACTTGTCTTTTTTTCTTTCTTCTCCCTAAGTGAATTTTAAGTGAAGGTAGTTGATGAACAGTATGCTCCCTAACACCTTCATCCCCAATTGTTTATGTTAAGGGCTATAATATTGACTTGGTTCTTTCCTCTCCTCCAACTCCTTTTCCTTCTACATTTTTCTCTTGATATTATTGTAAAATTCCTACTTTCTTCTACTTTGTTTCACATGTTATAATGTGAGTTGGTGGGAAATTAGCTTTGACAAGTGGACTATTATTATACTTTTAACCATGGGACATATACTCTAGAGAAATAAGTGAAACTTCTTATACTTACACCTCAGAGTAAACCATAAAAGGCTGACCTTTTAAGTGGGAGGTGGGAGAAGGGGGAAAAGACACTGTATGATTAGGAAATAAACAAACAACAAAAACAAACAAAAACCTCCCAAAATCCCAAACCACACGGAAGATACAGGAGCTCAGTTCTTGCTGAGATTGAGAAATGTCTGGCTAGAGGGGTCATGAGTACATTCTTAGCTGATCTTAAACACAACTGAGTGGTGTTTCTATTCCCTACTATCTTATAATAATTTTATAACACATGAGGTGCCTTTGTTATTAGCAACTCGAAAGGAATTCTTTAACACTTGCATTCGTATATTCTTTTTTCATGTATTCATAAAAAATTTATTGATTGCCCACTCTCTGCCCAGTATGAAGCTAGGTGCTGAGTACATGGTGGAAGATGTTGAAACAAACAGTCGTGGTTCTTGACTTTTTTTTGGCGGAGGGATGTACTGTTATTGAAGACATTCTGAAAAAAGGAAACATGTAAATGGTCACCTAAGTATTGTAATTATGATTGTGTTAAGGGTTATGAGGCATATAAATTTATGAATTGTGGTAGATTTATGATGGTAACTGTGATGGACATACTTTAAATGGTTAGGGAAGGTGTCTCTGAAGAGGTAATGTTTACATTGATACTATGTTTAAATTGAGAAGCATAGAAAAAGTGGGCCTCTGGGAAAGTAGGAAAAGTGTTAGACACAAAATAGGGCATTTGAAAATGATCCAATGCAGGCAAGGGCTTATTGATGTGTCCATGGATCCTGGTTGCTGGAGAGAATGAGCTAGAGAGAGGACTCAAGATGAGGTTGGAGTCACGAGCTAGACCAGGCAGTGCTTTGATAGGCCATGCGTAAGAGTTCAGGTTTTATTCTAGTCACAGTAAGAAGCCATAATAGTGTTTGTAAAGCAAGAGAATGATGTGAATTGATTTATGCCTTATGAAAGCTTGTTATGCAGAGAATGAATTATAGAGTCAAGAGTCAAGGCAGGGAGACTAAAAAGACTTATCCATGACACAAAAGGATTTCCAACCTGCCCCTGTCCCCCTAGCCTGCCCTGTAGTGAGCGTCTCCTTGTGAAAGAGAAAATGCAAGATTATTGTCTTTAGAAAATGACAGAGGGGCTGCATTACATTTGCATTATCTTTTAGTCAAGAATGCACATTGCAAAATATGAACTCCTCACATGACTGGACATAAACAACAAAGGTTTTTGTAGCCTGGTCCTACTGTAATTTGTCATCTCTAAATAGACCTCAGTGTGTTTTTACCCCAAATTTGGTAGTATGATTTGGGGGCAAATATCAATTAAATCTGTGAGTTGGAAAGTGAAGATACAAAGGAATAACTTCTTCAGCATCACAATTTATATGTGAACCATTTTAAACATCTTCTGACTCTCAGGATAATTTATAAAAATCAGGATAAATAGCCAAGTTTATTGGGTATGAAATTGTCTCTGGTATAGATCTAATATCTTTACATATTCCTATTACCTTTGATGATGATCTCATCTTTATATAAGAAGCTCTGTTTTTCTCTGAAGACATTCTATGGAATTTAAATTTATTCTAATTTCATTTTGAATTAAAAAACTATCAGTAGTGCAAAACTTGACAATGGTGACAAATTAAGGCTTTATATAGAAAAAAATTCTTCAAGGAATTAAAAAGCTAAATATCTTACAACAATAAGCACTTACTCACATTTTTTATATGTAGTATTCTGCTTGTCAAAGACGCTTTAAGAGTCTGCATTAGTGTGTAGAGTTAGTGCCGTGTTGGTGAATTAGAGTTGCTAACTGCTTGAATTGTCAACTGTGCATTTTGGTAGATTTTTGCCTTGAATGCTAATGTGGTCTTTTAAGTACCAGTTTGATGAATTTTATTGTTACATTAGAGACAGTCTGGTTTTTCCAATCAGTCATGTCCACTTCATCACTGTCAATGTGCTACCATAACATTAAATATGACCAGAGGTAAACATTATTGAAAGCTGTGCCTGTTACTGCTGTTTTACAGTAGTGTAATTTTGTTTTTATTTCCTTTGATTTTATGCTGATATGGGTTGCAGCAGTATTTGCCTGCAGCCTCTTTCAACTTTTCCTTTTAATTAAAAAGCCTAATTGGGAGTAATAAAAACTTCCAATTAAGTCTTTTAAATAAAAACTGAAAGCTGAAAGTGGCTGCGGCTGCAGATAGAGGCTGGCACTGACATGCTCACTATGGAAGATACTATTACTACAGGAAAATTTGTGGTTGATGGGTTCAACTTGAGACCTGTGAATTAGGAGAAGTGGATCTTGGCAAAGCTACCCAAGCAGATAATTATGCAGTTAAACGGCAGTGTTTTTTGGGGGTCTTTGTTTTCGAGGCAAGAGAGATACTGAAGGAGATCTTAGATCAATTCTTTTTGTAGTGGTAGGTTCACTAGATAAAAAATTTCAGTAATATTGCATTTTTAACAGTACAAATAAAAGATTCATGTATTTAAACAAATGGATAAAATATTCTAGCTTATTTGTTACTTTCATTTTGTTATAAAATAATTTAACAGTTTTGGGCTTTATTTACCTTTATTTTTTGCATTAGAGAAATGTGCTAGATAAAGAATTCCATGGAGCCTAGGATTATACAGTCTATAATTGGACAGAGTGGTGTGCAGTTTGCTGATTCTTGTATACTAACTGAATAATAAAAGACTAAAATAAACATTTCATACTATATGAAATGTGTAAATATGTGACTTTCTGAGATTTTCCTTTAAAATTAAATGTTAGATATCTTTTTTTTTTCTTTTTTTTTTTTTTTTTTTTGAGACGGAGTCTCGCTCTGTCGCCCAGGCTGGAGTCTCACTTTGTTACCCAGGCTGGCAAGCATTGACGCTATCTCGGCTCACTACAACCTCCACCTCCCAGGTTCAAGCCGACTCTCCTGCCTGAGCCTCCCAAGTAGCTGGGATTATAGGTACATGCCACCACACCAGTCTGATTTTTGTATTTTTAGTAGGGACAGAGTTTCACCATGTTGGTCAGGCTGACCTGGAACTCCTGACCTCAGCTGATCC
This sequence comes from Theropithecus gelada, assembly GCF_003255815.1. NCBI lineage: Eukaryota > Metazoa > Chordata > Mammalia > Primates > Cercopithecidae > Theropithecus > Theropithecus gelada. The sequence goes on from NC_037676.1 coordinate 84,233,235, forward strand.
ATCTCGACCTCCCAAAGTGCTGTGAGCCACTGTGCCCAGCCTAGATATCCAATTTTTAATTCCCATGGCTTGTAATATTATGTGTTCTGAGAAACAGGAAAGCTGCAGCAGGGAGTTGGATTCTTAGGAGGGTATTTTAGCTTTGCTCCATGATTAACCCTTAGTTGATTTTATATATTTTGGGAAGATTAAAGGAAGAGCATTTTCTGTGTCTGAATATTTTAGTATGTTTCACTTGAATAAAATATTATTTTAAATAACTTTTTATCTTATGATCACTAATTTAACTCATACTTATTTAAAAATTAGCTTTTATTATTTGTTGCTATAATATCTGTTGTATACAGAAAATTTGGAATGTATAAAAAACTCAAAATTATATGTAATATTACCTCAAACCACAGTTAACATTTTTTAAAAATATTGCTCTCCATTTTTTTAAAGCACTCTTTATACACACAGGCACATATACCTACAGGCAAAAATAATAAAATTGCGATTGTATTATTTATCATGTTTTATTTATTCCTTTTTAACTTAACATTATATTGAAGCATTTCCTCTTTCAAAGACATACATATGTATCCTAATTTATTTGACTGGTTTCTAATTTTTGGACATTTGGGATTGAGAAGCTAAATGTCACAGGAGCTAAGAGCTCAGGTTTTGAAATCATGCTATCTGGATTTTACGTCTTAGTTCCAAAATCTACTAGCCACATGATCTTGTACAATTATTTTTCTGAGCTTTGGTTTCCCCCTGCATAAGATGCAGAATAGCACAGTTTGCACCTCATGGAATATATATGAGGCTTACATGGTTAATCTATATAAAGGTATCATAGCACGTAATTAGCACTACATACAAATTAACTAAGATATTTCCCATTATTTTCTATTTTCAGTAATTTATACATTTTGTATAATATTTCTACTTAGATTAGCAAGATTAACTTATTTCCTATTGTCCTTCATCACACAAGATGCCTCCAGAATAATTTATTCACATCTTTAATTCTGTGTTAGAAAGGTGTGGGAATTTATTTCCTATGGGGCCACATAGTTATCGTTAAGGTTATTGTTAAATGTTTTATATTGTATTTGGTGGCTATTCTGAATGAAATGTTACCTCTTTATTGCATTTTCCAATTGCTTGTTTTTTGTAAGCCAGTTATTGATTTCTAGAAATTGATCCTGTCTAGCAATTTGCTAAACTTTTAGTAATAACTGAAATTAAATATCACTTTAATGAAATAAAGAATCTCTTGGTAAAATAGTCTGTTTCTAGTCCTTTCAAAAATTAATATTTTTACAGATTTTAGCTTTTTTTTAACCTGATTATTGTTCTTTTTAAGTTTCTGTTTTCCTTTGAGTCAATTTTCAAATTTCACATATGTTTTTCTAGAAAATTATCTATTTCATCAATTTTTCAAATATCTTAACATACAACTTTGAATTTAATTCACAGGTAGTGAAAAATTATTTATTATCAGAACTACATTTTTTTTTTTTTTTTTTTTGAGATGCAGTTTCACTCTTGTTGCCCAGGCCGGAGTGCAATGGCACCATCTTGGCTCACTGCAACCTCTGCCTCCTGGGTTCAAGCAATTCTCCTGCCTCAGCCTCCCGAGCAGCTGGGATTACAGGCATGCACCCAGACACCCAGCTAATTTTGTATTTTTAGTAGAGATAGGGTTTCTCCATGTTGGTCAGGCTGGTCTCGAACTCCTGACCTCAAGTGATCCACCTGCCTTGGCCTCCCAAAGTGCTTGGATTACAGGCATGAGCCACCACGCCTGGCCTAGAGCCACTTTTTATACTTAATTTTATTTACCCATTATTTAATCTTTTATTCTTGGTTAAGTTTTCAAGAGATTTATTAACATTATCATTTTAACAAATATAAGTTCCTGGATTTATTTTATTGTTTTCTCTGTGTCAATTTTATTTTTACTCTTATTTCAAAGACTCAATTATTTTTTAAATTTCTCTAGATAATTGACTAGCTCAAGTAATTATTATAATAAGTATTATAAGACAATGTTTTCATCATAAATTTGCCTCTGAATATTGCTTTGCTTGCATTTAGTGTATCTTGCTATAAATTAATTTTTTTCTCTCATTTTCTCGTATGCTCACATATTTTTAAAAAGTGTTTTTTTGTCCTAATATTTTATACTGCTGTTTACAATTTTCTCATTATTTCTTGTCTTGGCTGTTGGTTACTGTGGAACTTTTCTTTATCTGTGAGTCTCCCTGTAGCACTGTGCTCTGGACTGCTGTTAGCAGGACCTTTTAAAAAGCAATACACTCTATTTTTTTCTGGTTAAGTGTATCCACTGACTCTCCATTTTATATGATGTAAAGTCAAAGACCTTAGAAGACACATTGGGCCCTCTGTAATTTAGCCCTAAGCTTCATGTGTAATTCTCATCTGCCCTTCTGTCCCCTTCACCTCCTGAAAATCTACTTCTCATTCCCAGTATGTGGCTGCCTTTATTTGGTTGCTCTAATACTCTTACTCTACTTCTTTGGCCACATGCTTTATTATGTGTAGTACCTTCTGTGTAACTTCTCCTTTATCCCCATCAACAATCCATCCGTCCCTCCTGGGTACTGTCTAGAGTTTTGGAGCTATGCTGATACAGCTCTCACCATGCTCTATGGGCATATGTGCCTCCATTCTTGTCTCCTACAGTTGGCTGTTGATAAGAATAGAGAACAAGTCTTGACATTTTTATCACCATTACAATTAATCATCAAAATAATTGTGTGAACTAGATGTTATTAATTTACGAAAATTAGGAAATTGGGATTCAGAGAAGTTAATATTTTCTTTTTTCTTTTCTTTTTTTTTTTTTTTTTTTGAGACGGAGTCTTGCTTAGAGTTGCCCAGGCTGGAGTGCAGCGGTGCAATCTCAGCTCACTGCAAGCTCTGCCTCCCGGGTTCACACCATTCTCCTGCCTCAGCCTCCCGAGTAGCTAGGACTACAGGTGCCCGCCACCATGCCCAGCTAATTTTTTTGTATTTTTAGTACGGGGTTTCACCGTGTTAGCCAGGATGGTCTCGATCTCCTGACCTCATGATCCACCCACCTCGACCTCCCAAAGTGCTGGGATTACAGGCGTGAGCCACCGTGCGTGGCCAGAGAAGTTAATATTTTCAAAGCTGCAGACTAGTCAATAACATAGATAGAATGTTAACTCAAATTTGTATCTACTTCACTTACTTTCACAATTTTTAACAAAAGTATTTCCTTATGGCCAGAGAAAATGGATGAAAAGCAGTGTCTGCAGGTTTAGCCTGAAATAGTCCAATACCAGCACAATACTCGTTTAAAGTACTTTCTTCCACATTCCGCATTAAGTGTCATTAGTTTAGTTCTACTCAAATATGTAGTCATATGTATTTTAATATAAAGCAATGTTTTTTATTTTCCATTATGAAAAATAATAATCTTTTACCTGGACTTAATAGTTAACTGTAAAAGTTATTCTGTGATGAGTCTATCACATTACAATTGTTAGACTAAATTGCAAAGAAATGAAGCCATATTTTAAATACAGCGTTGAGGTGATTTCTTTTTTATATTAATTCAGGTTCCCATAGGGGCCTAAATATAAATAACAACAGGGTTTACTTCTTCAGTCAGTGAACAAAGCTACCGCAAATGCTACTGTAAAAGTTGTATGGTGCAAAATTTTTAAGCTAACCTAGGTGAAAATTTCCGTATACTTATCATCTTATTGAGATAGCAAGCCACTTTTTATAAGGTGTAGTGAAAGATTATCTGAGCTCTGAGTCTTTTACTAATTTAGAAAACTTGTCAAAGGACAGTAAAACTCACATTCACAGAAAAAAATCTGTAAAACAATCCTTCATATTTATCTTTTATGTGATTATGTTTTATATATAGATGAGCATTCATACAGTATTTAACCAATTTTAAAATTTTTTATTGTATGTTTTTTTCCTAGGCTTCTTTTCAGGTGGATAAACCAATTCTTTATTTTCATATTTACCATCTCTAATACCTATTGAACACACTGAGATGATCTAGAAGCATATCATTTGAGTTAAACTCTTTGTAGTTCTCACAGCTGCTGAAGGTCTGATTAATTTGGTGCAAGCTAACTTCCCTGTGCTTGTTGCTGCCAACATTTGACTCCATTCATATTCATCCATTCACTCATTTTATTCCAGTCAATAGAGTTTCTTCTTGTAAAAACCCTCAGGTAGATTGTTAAAAACTTGTTCAACAGTCATGTTATCATTAATTACTTTAAACATCTATACATTTTCATAGATCATGGACATCAACAAGAGAGATAGTGTGCCATGATCTACACAATTGGCTATTCCTCATCTGAGATCTTCACTCTATTGTCTCCTTCCACATGAGTTTTACTTTCCAAGATAATTTCGAAGTTGACTTTGAAGGAAATTTTAAGCAACTGTATTTACTTGATTGTAATTTTCATTATATTATTCCACAACCCCTCCCCTTCTTAGTTCATAGCTTGTCAAATCAGTACTCTGGTGATTTGATTTAAAAATTTCCTTAATATTAGATTTTAAATGAAGTAAGGTGGCCACCTGAAGTTATGGTGCAGGATGCTTACATAAAAGATACAACGAGATTTAGGATCATTTGACTTGCCCTGGCAATAAAACCAGTTCCATAAATAAGCATGTATGGATATTCTACTGGGCTTAAATGTACTTACTACTAATTTACAAATTGTGATTGGGTTAGGATTATTATAACTTTTGCTGTTAAGTTTATTTGATGGAGCTACAGGGATGAAACCAAATAATGAATGAATTGCTGTCATCATCATGAATATCTTTGTGTTCCAAGATGACTCTCTAACTTGGCTATTTTTAGCATTGCATCTTTCTATTTGAAGGTACTTTAATAAAGTTATTAACCTTTGTAAAGTAAATAAAAAATGACACAGAAATAACCCAAATCAGAGTTTTTAGTACTTAAATATTGACAGGGAAGTAAAAGCAATAAGAGATAAAATTGTATGTTCTTGTATTTTATAAATCAAATTTTATCTAGGCCAATTTTGTCAGAGAGTTGAACAGATGAAAATTTATTTGTAGAAGTCAATGTGTGTGTGTGTGTGTGTGTATGTGTGTGTGAATTCAAACTATTAAACACTGTGTAGTCCATAATGTGACAAAATCATTACAAAAAGAAGAGAAAAGAACATTTAACTCTGCATGTCTCCACAGACTTGTGAGTCATCATACAATAAGCTCATCTCCTCTACTGGTCCAATGGCATTAGAATAATGTGTTCTGCCAGCCATGGCTCTTTCCCTTTTGAACATACCTCAAATAGGCATACCTTTAATTTTTCTCATAAAGGAAATGGACAATAATTTATAGTCATTTGTTATACTTGAAAATATTCTACTACAAACTATTTTCATGGAAAAATCATGGATTGCTCAGTATGGAAAAATAGAATGCTCTAGATAGAATATGTTAATGCACAAATATGACAAAACCTAATGTCATTCAATTGGCAGTCTTCCTACCCTATTCTCTCTTCTGTTTCCTCTCCCTTCAGACTTCTGCAGCTTACTATGCTTTAGGATTTATTGGGAGAAAAAGTCTTGTCCTGTTTGGAGTCATTCCCATTGAAGCTACTCCCTGGAGTCTTTCCCAGCCCTACTTTGAGCCCGTTTACCTCGGTGCTGTTCTTTGCTGAGTATTCCTGCATAAAGTCACTCAACAGGATGCAATGCTGCTCACTTCTCAGCAGAGCCAAGAGAGAGGTAAAAGTGAGTGGTCCATACTTCCATATACTGCCTCCTCCCTTTATTTATTTCTAATACTCTCAGTAAATTAATGCACATTCATCAGACTTGACAAAAGTTTTATGAGGGTTTCCAGAGATTTATTGTAGTGGGAAGATGAATTCTATCTTCTGACTGCCTCCTGTGTGAGGAGGAAGCACCTTTCTAATGCTGTGTTGGGAAACTGGTCTGCAGGTCTTATCTTTGTTCTCTGGACTTCAGGGCATTTCAATTGTTCCAGCACACCCTCTTTAAATCTCATGGCATGAATATTCATTATTTTAGAGGAAGACCCATGAGACAAATACTCCAAAGTGCATTTGTCTATTTCAAAATTTACTTTAAAGACAACATAACCTATGTTTTCAGGAAAATATTTTTTCCACAATTTTATCCATATGCCTCTGCTTTATGGTGTGACTTCCAGAAATTGATTATAGCCAAAAGGAGCTCTGCCTATTAGGAATTTGCCCTTTTTATTCTGATAAGACTTGGAGCTCCTGGGGAGAGGGTGGTGGATTTGAGTATTTTTAAAAGTGAAATCCCTTGAAAGCATCACTTATTTTCAAAAGCTCATATTTTCTTTCTTCTTATATCACAGCTCCTCTTGTTCCTCCCTTCCTCTCTTTTTCCTTGCAATATGTTTTTGGAGTCTAATATGTCTGCATTATGAAAATAATTTAAATAAAATGTCCTGTAAAAGTTTTCATGAAAGAGGTATCTTTTATGAGAAAGTGAATGTGTTGAAAATGAAATCAGTAATAGGATGTATGTACACTTCCATACTGACAATTTGGCTTTAAAAAGTAATGATTAAGTTAAAAATACAGTAATTATGACTGGATGATATGATTAGGCTTTGTGTCCCCACCCAAATCTCATCTTGAATTGTAACCCCCAGGTGTTGAGGGAGAGACCTGGTGGGAGGTGATTGGATCATGGGGGCGGTTTCCCTGTGCTGTTCTCATGATAGTGAGTGAGTACTCATGAGTTTTGTTGGCTTTGTAAGGGGCTCCTCCCCCTTAGCTTCTTTCAGATGCTCTGTCTCACCTGTTGACATGTAAGACGTGCCTCTTCCCCTTCTGTCATGATTGTAAGTTTCCTGAGGCTTCCCCAGCCATGCAGAACTGTGAGTCAATTAAACCTATTTTCTTTATAAATTATCCAGTCTCAGGTATATCTTTAGAGCAGTGTGAAGGTTTTAATTACGGTTTTAATTTTGTAGAGAGAGGTTGAAGACAAATATCTCTGCTCTGTTTTATCTCTTTCAACCAGTTCTCCACATAGTTTGCCTCTAGACCCAGCAAACTCAAATGCTTGGATGAGCTGCTAAGTAGAAATAAAAATGATAATTCTCTTTTATTTCTTCTTTTTCTATGCAGTCATAATAGGTGGATTTTCATTAAACATGGGAAGATAAAAAATGGGAAATGCACTTTCCCTGAACTCTCTCAATGTTCTATAAAATGTTCAATTAATTGTACTTGCCACTGTCCATATTTCTTTTCATATACTTTAGATTGCATGAGGTCTCTCCAGTGGCTCAGTTAACATTAAAAAAAGAGACTCAATTTATTATTTTTTACTGAACTTAGAACAGCTAGTGAATAAATATCACTACTAATCATTTCATTTGCTTCGTGACCTGTTGTTTAAACTTTTGAGGAACCGTAACACATTAGAAACTAAAACTGTCTTGAAAGAAAAGTCAGCTAGTAGATAAAACGAATAAAACTTGATTTTTTTTCTATGCCTTCGTGCACCACAGCTAGGCACTGTCTTTCAAGTAGGTCATCAAATCACGTAATAACCAAGCAAGTAATTCCATTCCACATACCACATAGAGAATTAATTAGAATTAAAGAGGATAGCGAAATGGTTAAAAACATGAGGATTTACACATAGAGAAATTTGGGTATGAATCCCAGCTCTGTAATCTAATGACTATGTGACTTGGAACAAGTTATTTACAACTGAGGCACTGAATGTAGAGCATCAGAAATAATAAATCGCACAGGATGACAGCTCAATAGCTCAGTAATGCTATTGTCAATGGAAACCAAACAAGAACATTTTTCTGTCATTGTTATAATCAAGGGACTATTTTGGCATAATGGAGCAAAGTTCAAAATAGCGATTTCTTTTTGTTTTTCAGAAAATGTGGAGTCTAGCTCTATCAGTTTGTATTATTAGAAGGGTGTGTGTGTGTGTGTGTGTGTATGTATGTGTGTGTGTGTGTATGTGTGTGTGTTAAGGAGAGAAACACCTGGCAGAGTGGGTAGTGATGTGTTCCATCTCAGGTATTCTTAAGTGGACTATTTAAACATTATTTAGTGGCAGTGTAATGCAAAGAGCAATGAACTTGGAACAAGAAAACTTAGGTTTCTATCTCAGAACTGTCAATTTTGATTATATTAAATACTTGATTTGCGTAGATGCCTAACAAATGTTTTTTAGATTTAAAGACAAATGAGTTGTTAGTCCCTCAATATTGGGGTTGGATGTAACTTCAGTAGGCTACAATATGTGCTTCTTTTAAAGATCATGACAGAGTGATGAGAATCTGAAAACAAGCTTAGGTCAAGTGGGTGTCTATGTCTGTGAAACTAATGGAGGCTGATAAAAATGTCACATCTTCCAGGTCAGGTGCAGTGGCTCATGTCTGTAATCCCAGCACTTTTGGAGGTTGAGGCGGGAGGATTGATTGAGCCTGGAAGTTTGAGACTAGCCTGAACAACATAGCAAGACCTCATCTCTACAAGAAATTAAAAGAAAATATTAATCAGGGGTGGCTACTTTCCCTTGTAGTCACAGCTTCTTAGGAGGATGAGGTGAGGATCACTGGAGCCCAGGAGGCTGCAGCTGCAGTGAGCTATGATCATGTCACTGCACTTTAGCTTGGGCAAGAGAGCGAGACCTTGCCTCAAAAATATAATCACATTCTCCAAATTTTTTTTAAGCTGACCTGCAGCCACTAATAGAAACTTCATGATTACTTAATAATTTACCTTGGTTAGTAATTTCTAATTTTTTTGGTCTCAGAACCCATTTTTACTCTTAATAATAAATGATGACCCCAGAGCTCTTATTTGATTATATCTATTGATATTGCTGTATTAAAATTAGAACTGAGGAACAAAAATATTATAATTAGACTATTACATGTTAAGATAAATAACATTTTCACAAAAAAGAACTATATTTTTCAAAACTAAAAACAAAATAAGAGTGGTATTTTCCCCCAACCCCCCATTTTTGCAAATCTGACTAAAGTCTGACTTAAGACAGCTAGATTTTCATATTTGCCTCTGCATTCAATCTGTTGAGATATCACCTGTCATGTAGCCTCTGGAAAACTCTACTATATACTTATAAAAGTATGAGAGTGAAAAAGGAAATTGACATCTTAGATTTGTTATGAAATAAATCTTGACCTCATGAGCTTCCTGAAAATATCTCAGGATCTCTTGTGGGTTCCTGGCCCACATTTTGAGAAGCACTGATATAGGTTAATCATTGTTGCTTTCAGCTGTCTTTTTAAAATTCAAAGACCCTTGGTAAGTAAACTATATTTACTCAACAACTTGGGGTGAATTTATTAAATTCCTGAGTCCTCATTGGGAGAGACAGAAAGAATAAGAGCAACATAGACTTGAAGGGAATGTGGTCTTGGAGAGCGTGGAACATGGGGGCAATGAATCAATATTAATTTCATTTGCAGTATGCACACTAGCTCCATTACTTAACAGTGTCTTAAATTTGGACCAGTTTCTTAATCTTTCTAACTCTCAGATTCTCCATCTATAAGAGAGGAATAATAATATTTAATTCATGGTGTTCTGATTATTAAATCAGGTAACATGTAATATGCTTAGCTTAATGTCTGACATGTAGCAAGTAGTCCATTATTAAATTGTTGTTTTAATTGTTATTTTATCCAGCTTTGACCTGCTTATAAACACATGTAAACTCTTTCTTCAGGGTTACAGTTTTCTGCAGCAAAAAGTATCTTTATACAACAGCTTTTCATATTTAGAATAATGTCCTCAGGTTAGAATCCTACTGGAATTACTGGCTCAATGGGCATTTTTAAAGCTTTGAATTTATGTTAGGAAATTACTTTTTAAAGGGCTATATCATTACCACTTCTATCAGGAATGTATAAGAGCATTTGATAAGCTTATATAGATTCTGAGCCCTGGGATACAGGGGTAAGCAAAACAGAAGAGCTGCAGTTTTAACTGTATGGGGAAATATAATTTGTTTAAATTTTTACAAATTGGATAAGTAAGAAATGAAATGTCTTCTGAGCACAAAGTACCAACATAAGCACTTGGGAAAAAATTATGCGGTCTTTGGTATATATGAAAGCTTTCCAGTGATTCAATTAGCATTTAATAAAAGTAAATTTATTATGTTTTTCTGACCCCTAGTACTAAAGATTTTGTTTGGTTTTGGCTGGTGGACATTTATAAGCTTTCATAGCATGGTTTATCAACCTATTTGTTTTCGAGGCAGGAGCTTACACTTGGGAAGAATATTCTAAGGGCTCTAAGTTTTCTCCTGTGTTACAATCTTGGTAGATATGAGGCAGGTATGAGGGCAGCGTAGAGGAGGGAGTGGAGGTAGTTACATTGGGATTGAAATTCAAGACAGACATGATGAGACAAATTCTCACCTAGGACTGTGGAAGTAAGAATGTGGAAGAGAGGATCAGATGGTGTTATGGCTGAATTGTGTTTCTTTCAAAATTCATATGTTGAAATCCTAACCCCCAGTATCTCAGAATGTGACTATATTTGGGGATAGGATCTTTAACAAGACAATTAAGGTTAAATGAGGTCATTGGGGTGTCCCCTAATCCAATATGACTGATGTCCACATAAGAAAAGCAAATTAAGACACAGACACACACAGAAGGGAGACCACTAAGGACACCAGAAGACAGCCATCTAGAGGCCAAGGAAGGCAGCCTCTGAATGAAACCAAGCCATTGACTCCTTAGTCTTGGATTCCAGCCACCAGAACTATCAGGAAATTAATTTCTGATGTTTAAGACATCCAGTCTGTGGCACTTAGCAGACCTAGCACGCTAATATGGATGGGATCTGGAGGAAAGGGTAAGTCAATTCATATTCCATGACTTCCTTCCTTCCTTCCTTCCTTCCTTCCTTCCTTCCTTCCAGACAGAGTCTCGCTCTGTCTCCCAGGCTGGAGTGCAATGGCTTTAATCTCGGCTCAGTGCAACCTCTGCCTCCCAGGTTCAAGTGATTCTCGTGCCTCAGCCTCTTGAGTAGCTGGGACTGCTGGCAGGCACCATCACACTGACTAATTTTTGTATTTTTAGTAGAGACAGAGTTTCGTCATGTTGGCCAGGCTGGTCTCAAACGTTCTGGTCTCAAGTGATCTGCCCACCTCGCCCTCCTAAAGTGTTGGGATTACAGGTGTGAGCCACTGCGCCGGACCAGAGTCCCTTTTTATCTTTTTCAGCTTTTATTTTAGAATCAGGAGATGCTTGTGCATTTTTATTACAAAGATGTGTTCAGTGATACTGAAACTTGTGGTATAACTGAAGCTGTCACCCAGGTAGTGAGCATAGTACCCAATAGGTATTCAATCCTTGCCCATTGCCCTCTCTTCTCCTTCTAGAAGTCCCCAGTATTCATTGTTTCCATCATTATGTCCATGTGTATACAAGGGTTAGCTCCCACTTACAAGTGAGAACATGAAGTATTTAGTTTTCTGTTACTGCGTTAATTCGCCAAGGATAATGGCCTCCAGCTACATCTGTGTTTCTGCAAAGCACGTGATTTCGTTATTTTTTGTGATTGTATGTGTACATGGTATATATGTAAACACATTTCTTTATCTAATCCACCACTGATGGGCACCTGGGTTGATTTCATAATTTTGCTATTGTGAATAACACCGTGATGAACACACAAGTGCATGTGTCCTTTTGGTAGAATGATTTATTTTCCTTTTGCTGAGTCTAATAGTAAGTAGTTCAACTCAGTCCCCTGAGAAATCTCTAAACTGCTCTCCACAGTGGCTGGATTAATTTACATTCCCACCAACACTGTATTAATGTCCCCTTTTCTCTGCAGCCTCACCAACATCTGTTAGTTTTTGAATTTTTGACAAAAGCCATTCTCACTGATATGAGATGGTATCTCATTGTGGTTTTGATTTGCATCTCTCTGTTAAGTGATGATGAGCATTTCATACATTTGTTGGCTGCTTGTTTGTCTTCTTATATGACATGCTCATTCTCACAAGCATAAAAACGTTTTACTTGATCATTTATTTTCCAAATGACCTTTAATGTACCTCTTTAAAAATTTTAAGTGAACTTACAGAAGGTCTTCGGACAGCATAACTTTTGCCCTGTTAAGTGTTTTTTCTACTAAACTTTTTTTTTTCTCTTTCTGCAATCGTTGCAGACTGCTTTGGAATAAATGTAAACTTCCTTAATTGAATTAGGTTTTATTGAAATTATAGAACTATGGATAATTAAGTCATGAACAATAAACTAAGAGATTCTAGTGGAAAAAAAATCAATGCATGCAAACCTGATGGTTGTTTATCCTAGAGATGGTAAATTAGAGACTGCAAGACTGCATTGTGTATACTAAATTTGGAGCTAGTCTACATTCATAGATGGATCATAAAGCAATTTAATGGTGACAGCTTCACTATAACAACTTTTTCTCTTGCTTTTCTGACATTTTGCACACTGAAAACATATTCTGAAATATTTCTTTAAAGGGAGACTGTTATTCACATTATTAGTTTCACATTATTAGTGTTTTTTCCTTTGTCAAATTAAGCTAAGTAGAAAAATACCTATAGTGATTTGGAATTAAACAAAGAGACTAAATGACAAATACTTCTTTTTTGAGAAAGAGTCTTTAAAATATTTTTTCCCTAAAATATTTGATCATATTAATTAATTTATTCTTTAATTACCAAGAGCTTTTTTATTTTTTTTTGAGCTATTTTAGAATTTAAGGAGATAGACTATGGGTTCTTTTGGTTATCTTTATTTATTTTTGTAGGAATCCCTGGAAAATGTATAGGGCAACACATTAAAAAGGAGCACAGTTTTGTTTTCTTTTTGATAAGTAGAAGATTTCTTCCCTCTGTATTTTCATCACCTGGATTAGGTGCATAGGATATGATTTGTATAAAGGTTAACATATAAATTTCAATGAAAATATAAAGAATGTAACTCTAAGAAAACACAATATTAGAACAGCTATGTAACTACAAATTCACATAAACTCATTGTTCACTTGTATATCTAAATTATACACATTTTGTGTCCTAAATATATCTTAATTTCAGCTGTTTTCCTCTCTGTTTCTCTCTTTCTATCTCTCCTTCCCTCCTTTATTCCCTCCTTCTTTCTACCACCTTAGCTCATAGATTCATCTCATTGCACTATTCAGGTGATTTCTACTGTGGTTTATGTGACTGTGTCCCCCTGGATTTATGCTGTGCTCAACCATTGTGGACCCCCTCTCCCCAGAAGTCCCATGAATCCCAGATTTGGCCGCTTCTGAATTTCTACAATAGTTCCATAACTGGTCTCTATTAATTCCCTCTACTTGGTTTTCTACTTCAAATTCTAGAAAGTAAACAAAAATTTAAGTTATGAAATGGCAGTCGGTTGATATGAGGTGCTTTCAAACACTGAAATACCCCTGGGGGAATAGATCCATCGGACACACTCAGGCTTCCTTATTAATTTCACTGCCAGCCCATTTTTCTCGTCTGTTTTTCTAAAGTAGTTAAAACTCTTCTAAAGAGATCTTTTAGTATTTGGAAACAATCCATGGAAACTTAATCTTCTCTGGTTATTGGATTGGGTATTAAAGAATTTTTGTGGATCTTTGCTTCCTTATCTGTGAAATGAAGGTTGTGATACTATACTGGAAGTTTTTAAACTCACAATAGCACAAGACATTGTCAAAAATATAGATTCAAAGTCTCCACTCCAGGATTTTGAAATTTCAGGGGCTCAGACCTAAGATAATGTATTGCTGACACGCTTCCCAGGTGGCTGGGACTTGGTAACTACTGGAACAGGAATTATGATACTTTTACACATACAACTGCCCATGATGAAATTTTTTCATCTATCGTTGAGTTTTTTGGAATACTTCGCTTCCTTTTTCTCTGCACTGCCCCCCACCCCGCACCTCATTAGTTTGCATTTGACTTGCTATTTGTTCAGCTTGCTAATTTATTTTAAGTCAGGAATGCAGTGTTAGTATATGGATAGCATGTGTTATGCCTTGAGTTATTTTACCATATGTCTGCTTCCTACTTTTGCAACTCTATTGTAACTTTTTTTTTTTTCTTTTTGAGATGGAGTCCCACTCTGTCACCAGACTGGAGTGCAGTGGTGCAATCTCAGCTCACTGCAACTTCTGCCTCCCGGGTTCAAGTGATTCTCCTGCCTCAGTCTCCGGAGTAGCTGGGACTACAGGCACCCGCCACTACACCAGCTAATTTTTGTATTTTTAGTAGAGATGGGGTTTCACCATGTTGGCCAGGATGGTCTCCATCTTTTGACCTAGCGATCCACCCGCGTCGGCCTCCCAAAGTGCTGTGATTACAGGCATGAGGCACCGTACCCAGCCCATTGTAACTCTTTATTTAATTTCTGTGCTTGAATTATTAGTTACATCTACTTTGATCTCAACTTTTTTTTCTTAACACAAATTGAATGAATTTCCTGAACAAATATAGAAGAGAAATTACTAAAATGTATAAACTAAAATTAAAATTCTAAGCCCCCAGCTGACTGAATTCCCTTCTTAGCCAAGGGCATTCCAAAGAAACCTGAAAAACGAGTGCTTGCCATGACAGGAAGGGCAGGCCCAATAGGCCTTGTTGTACCCCCTCCCTTTTAGAGGCTAGACACAAGTGACCAATATCAACATTAAAATAGAGATCCTAAAACTGACAGAACAGACTCTTTGTAGCAATAAGATAAAACTGCAACCTGACTCAACCAATGTATATCTTGCACGTATTGATTTATGTCTTTGCCTGTAACTTTTGTCTTCCTAAAATGTATACAATCAAGCTGTAATTCGACCACTTTGGGCACATATTCTCAAGACCTCCTGAGACTGTGTCATGGGCCATGGTCCTTAATCTTTGCAAAATAAGCCTCTAAATTGATTGAAACCTGTCTCAGATACTTTTGGTTTACAAATGCTAAAAAGGAATACAACTATTGCAGATTGGCTCACTCTAACAACAGGAAACACCATGACAGATAAAATATTTGAAGTCAGAAAGAATTTTACATGTTTTAAGAGGACTACAGAATAAGAAGAAGAGAAACCATTGTTGTTGACAGGTAATGGGGGCCATTGAATAACTCATCAGTTTTTTACGGTGTACTTATTCTATATCAGACTGTCCTGGTGATACGGGGTGAATAACAGAGATAACATCCTTGCTCATCTGTACTAGAATTGTATTGGTGGGGAGACAGACAATCGATAATCAATTGATAATTCATTAAGTAAATGCTAATATTTAAATAATGATAAGTGGTACAAAAAAATTTTAATGGGGTGGTGTGATGGAAAGTAACTATGTGGTTATTTTGTATTACAAGGCTAGGAACGTCCTCTCTGAAAAGATAATATTTAAGCATGAATTTGAGTGATCAGAGGCAACTATGCAAAGATCAGGGGGAAAATATTCCAAGAAAAAGGAGGAGCTTAGTGTAAACATCTTAAATCTGAGGACAAACTTGGTTCCTTTGAGGAGCCAAAATAAGGCCAATGTGTTAGGAGAGTAGTGGATTATAGGAGAGAGTACTGGGAAGTAATAGAACAGCAGCTAAATCTTGTAAGGCGCTGAAAGGGTTATGCATAAGCCAAAAGAAGATAGTGACATTATTTTATTTAGTTTGCATTTTTGACTGCCATGTGAGGAACGTACTAAAAGGGGCCAAAGTGAAATTAGAAAACTCAGATGGGAGCCTATTTCATTGGAAAGGCAAGGCATGGCATGGCTGTGCCTTGGATTCGAGTGATGTTGGTAGAGACAGAAACAAGTGCAAGGATTTTGAAATGGGATTTGAAGAGGCCGGGCGCGGTGGCTCAAGCCTGTAATCCCAGCACTTTGGGAGGCCGAGTCGGGCGGATCACAAGGTCAGGAGATCGAGACCATCTTGGCTAACAAGGTGAAACCCCATCTCTACTAAAAAATACAAAAAACTAACTGGGCAAGGTGGCAGGCGCCTGTAGTCCCAGCTACTCGGGAGGCTGAGGCAGGAGAATGGCGTAAACCCGGGAGGCGGAGCTTGCAGTGAGCTGAGATCAGGCCACTGCACTCCAGCCTGGGTGACAGAACGAGACTCTGTCTCAAAAAAAAGAAAAAAAAAAAAAAATGAAATGGGATTTCAAGGCAGGGTGCGCAAGACTTACTTATAGATTGGTAAGGATATTGAGAGAAAGAGAAGCCCACAAAAGTATGTCTTGAGCAACTAAGAGAACAGTGGTGCTATTTACTTGGAGATGCATCACTAGGCAACAACCCATCACCTCCCTGCTCATCCTTTATAATTCTCTCAGGCATTTTTATGTGAGTCCCCATAATCAGTCTTGTGTAGTGAAAAGAGTTGTGAAAACATCTAAACTCTGCCCCCCACCAGCTTTGGGCTGCTGGGAAATTTGCAAGATTTTGTAATGTCGAATTTCTATTTTGTAATGTCAGCATTAGATGAGATCATGAATGTGCATGGGAGGGGGCTGTACAGAAAAACAGTGTAAGTCTTTACATAAAAATCCAAACATTTCCCAACTATATTCTATTCTCTCACCACAGAATACAATTCTTATGATTAGGTACCACTAATCACGATTATCACTGACAGTCATTTCAGTGAATTTTATCTGAAATGATGGAGGACTCCGAAGTTCTTTCCATCTATCTGAAGATAGACCCATCCTGAACTGTAATTACCATTTGAATTTACTTCACAGGGCCAAGCATTTCTCTAGTTTATTAACTCACAGCATCATGATCATACTGGACAAACTGTATTATTCTTCTGACCTTGAAAGGCTATGTGTCTTCTTAGTTGCCTAAAGGCAAATTATCACACCTAGAGGCCAAAGTAGCATCAGATAAGCTCAGTGAAAATGAGACAGCTGGTTAACTGGGTAAACTGTTGAAAATTCCGCTATGACTCACTATCAGGGTTTACATGTATGTTTACATATGTATGTTTGAATCATATGTAAATACAAAGTAATAAACTAGAATGAGAGAGATATATACAAATCTAGATGCTACTAGAAATAGTTTCTCTTTTCCCAATTTTTAAAATGGTGTTAAAATACACATAACGTAAAATTTACTATCTTAACCATTTTTACATATATAGTTCTGTGGTACTAAATACATTTATAATGTTGTACAACTGTCACCACTATATAACCATCTCTATAACTCATTAAAATTTTTATTTTTATTTTTTAATTTTTTTTTGAGATGGAATCTCACTCTGTCGCCTAGGCTGGAGTGCAGTGGTGTGATCTTGGCTCACTGCAACTTTTGCCTCCTGGGTTCAGGTGATTCCCCTGCCTCAGTCTCCTGAGTAGCTGGGATTACAGGCGTGCGCTACCACATCCGGCTAATTTTTTTTGTATTTTTAGTAGAGACGGGGTTTCACCATGTTGGTCAGGCTGGTTTCAAACTCCTGACTTCGTGCTCTGCCCGCCTTGGCCTTCCAAAGTGCTGGGATTACAGGGGTGAGCCACCGTGCCCGGCCTATTCTGTTTTTTAAGGTGTGTGACATGATGTTTTCATATACATATAACTAGTGAAATAGTTACCTTAGTCAAACAAAGTAACATTTCCATTATATCACAGTTACTCGTATCTTTTGTGTGTGTGTCGAGAGCACCTAAAATCTACTCTTTTAGCAAAAATTCTGAATATAATATTGACTGTAGTCCTCATGTTGTGCATTAGATCTCTAGTCTTGTTCCTCCTACATATCTGCTACTGTGTAATTTTTGCCCATTTTCACCCATCCCTCCACACCAGCCCCAGTAACCACTGTTTCATTCTCTATTTCTGTTTTAAATGGTTTAGATTCCACATACAATGAGATCATGCAGTATTTTTCTTGTCATGTCTGGCTTATTTCACTTAGCATAATGTCCTCCAGGTTTACTCACGTCATTGCAAATGGCAGGATCTCCTTTTTTAAGGCTAAATAATATTCCATTATATCTATATTTATATCTATGTGTATGGGTGGTAAAAAGAAAAAATGTATATATGTATATATACACATACATATCACATTTTTTTTTTCTTTTTTTTCTTGAGACAAGGTCTTTCTATGTTGCCCAGGGCAGAGTACAGTAGTGGGATCAAGCTTACTGCAGCCTCAACTTTCTGGGCCAAAGTGATTCTCCCACCTCAGCCTCCTAAGTAACTGGGACTACACGCACATGCCACCTCATCTGGCTAATTTATGTTTTATTTTTATTTTTTAAACACATTTTTTAATCCACTGTCTTGTTGAGGAACACTTGGGTTGTTCCTGTCTCTTGGCTGTTGTGAGTAATGCTGCTGTGAGTGCAGATATTTTTACAAGGTGGTAATTTCATTTCCTTTGGGTATATATATATAGAAGAGTTATTGTTGGATCGTATGATAGTTCTATTTTTAATTTCTTTTTTTCTTTTTTTTTGAGATGGAGTCTCACTCTGTCGCCCAGGTTGGAGTGTACTGGGACGATCTTGGCTCACTGCAACCTCTGCTTCCCGGGTTCAAGTGATTCTCCTACCTCAGCCTCCTGAGTAGCTGGAATTACAGGCGCCCACCACCCATGCCCAACTAATTTTTGTATTTTTAGTAGAGATGGGGTTTCACCGTGTTGGCCAGGCTGGTCTCGAACTCCTGACCTCGTGATCTGCCCACCTTGACCTCCCAAAGTGCTGGAATTACAGATGTGAGCCACTGCACCTGGCTGGATCATATGATAGTTTTATTTTTAATTTCTTTAGGAACCTCCATACTGTTTTCCTCAGTGGCTGCACCTATCTACATTTCCACCAACAGCATAAAAGGGTTCCCTTTCCTCCACACCGTTGCCAACACTGATTTCTTGTTCCTAACAGGTGTGAGGTGTTATTGTGGTTTCGATTTGTAATTCCTTGGTGATTAGTGATGTTGGGCACCTTTTCGTATTCCTGTTGGTCATTTTTATGTATTATTTGAAGAAATGTCTATTCAGATCCTTTACCCATTTTTTCATTGGGTTATTTGTTTTTCTGCCATTGAATTTTGTGAGTTCTCTATAAATTTTGGATATTAACCCTTATCACATAAATGGTTTGAAAATTTTCTACTAATCTATAGGCTGCCTTTTTATCTTTTTGACTGTTTCCTTTCTGTGCAGAAGCTTTTTGGTGTGTGTGATATGTTCCCATTTATTTATTTTTCTTTTGTAGCCTGAACTTTTGGTGTGATATCCAAAAAAATCATTGCCAAGGCCAATGTCAAGGCACTTTTTGTGTGTGATTTTTCCTAAGACTCTTATGGTTTTGGGTCTTACATTTAGATATTTTATACATTTCGAGTTGATTTTCGTGTATGGAGTAAGATCAAGGGTCCAATTTCATTTTTTTTGCATATCGATGTATAGACTTCTCAGCATCATTTATTGAAAAAACTAGCTTTTTTCCCATTATGTCTTTTTGATGCCCTTGTCAAAAATTGGTTACCTGTGTACTTTTGGGATTACAATTATGTACTTTTTTTTTCTTAAATATATAGAATAAGCATTTTCCTACCTTTGTATGTACTGTGAGGACTTGATTTGCAATATCTGTATGGTATTACTTTATGAATGAGTCATGAGTTGTTTAATAAATTCTCTAATCTCTAATAGAACCCTGATATCACTACCAGTATCACAGTTTTCTGCTAGTTAATAAAGTAGGGTTGAGAATTTCAGAAATGTGTGGACTCACTCATTTGTGGATTCACTTTGCTCTTGGCTGCTAATGTAGAGTTATGATCAACTATATCCCACTGAATATACTTCATATTTTGAGTATAGATTCTCTTTGATATGGGATTTTGATATACTAAAGCATAGCTTTGGGCTCATATTTTTTTTCATGGATGGCGGATAAATGGAATTATTTTAGGAAAGGAAAGAAATGGTATACTTTAAGAAGCCTGTATAACTTACCTTTAGCTCTTTTTCTATATTTAAATATATTTTAGAGAAAAATCATAGTACCTAATACTTTTAAAGCTAGAATTAAAGTGCATTAAGGCTTTCTTAAATCTTGTTATCTGTCATTCTAAATCCTCTTGAAGTTAGCTATAAAGAATAATAGATATGTATTCAGTGAGGATACTGAAGATTTTTACTGGCTTTTGGATTAGAAGATTTTCAGCTATCAGTGTTTAAGCTTTAACTTGCTGTCAGTTAGTCTGACAAGGCCAGAATAAGATTCTAATAGTTGTGATTGTGGAGAGGGTGGTTTTTCATTAGGTGAGGCAAAGTGTCAATTAAAAGGGTATTGAGATAAAGAAATAGAAACTAGATTAAGTTTATACTTTTTCATGATGATAAGAAAATCCATTTTTGAGTTATACATTTATTTGAGAGTATGCTATCAGAGGCAAAGCTGGAATACCTTACATACTTAAAAGACTGCCTTTGGTCCTCAAAAGACTTATCAACTGCTTAATAACCATTTAAACATTTTAGTATGTATGAAATAAGCATATTTTAAATAAAATGAAATGCCAAGGTCAAACAATGGCAGTAACTTTTAAAGACACTCTAATCAGCAATCTTACTTTCTCCCTAGGCTCTCCACATAGTTCCCCACCATTTAAATGCTGAACATTTGCTGTCTTTCAGTGGGGATTCTAATCTTATAAGGAAGTCTGAAACCTATATTTGATGTATATCCACAAAAATAAAATACTGAGCATGTTTCAGCGTGACTGTCCTTTTTTAAAAGCAATGCCTGGTAAGCCTAAGCTTAAGATTTTAGTGCAAGAATGAAAACTGAACATGCATCTATAAAATGCATTGAACATCAAGCTTGAATTTGCTTTTTTGACTAATCTGCATAAATAAAGTTTCTGTCTGATAGTTGCTGCATCTAGTAAAAATGACTGCATAGATGTTCTTAAATTTAGGAAGCCTTCTTAGGATAATTTGATTTAAAATGTAGGCTATTTATCAAGTAAGAAATTCACTTAGAGAAGACCCAGGAAACCCCTTAAAGAGATGCCTTCAATGGAACTTAAAGCATTGATTTGCACAGAGCTGCTCTCACACTGCAACTGCATCCGGTGTGCTTCTAGGTAAGTGGCATCAGGGATTTATTATTTAGTGACGGTTAAGGATTCTTCTTGTTTATTCGTAAAAGATTACAATATTGATTTATTTAACTACTTTCTTGCAGCCCCTACAGTTTCATATGAGCAATCCGCTGTTACGAGATTGGGTGTTCTGTAAGTGATACATCACTTTTTTTCTGATGGCTTTCAAGATTTTTTCTTTCTCTTGGTTTTCAGAAGTTTAATTATGATGAATCTTGGAAGGATTTATTTGGGTTCATCCTGTTTAAGTTGCACTTAGTTTCTTGAATCTGTAGGTTTGTGTCTTTTGCCAAATTTGGATGTTTCAGCCATTATGTCTTGGAAGACCCTTCCAGTCCCACTCTTTTTCCTTGCTTTTTGGAGCTCCTATGATATGAATGTTTACTCTTTTTGTTTTCATCCCACAGGTCTCTGGGTCTCTGTTCATTTTTCCCCATCGATTTCCCTGTATTTTTCATACTGAGTAAATTCTACAGACTTTTCCTCAAGCTTACTGATTCAGTTCTCTGTTATCTTCACCACTATCGAGACCATTCAGCAAGTTTATTATTTCTATTATTATATTTTTAAGTTCTATGATTTTTATTTAGTTTAATGTTATTATTTCCATTTCTTCGCTGAGATTTTCTATTTTCTCAAGATAATTTGTAACTGATTTTTAGCCATTTTTATGATGGCTGCTTTAAAATCCTTGTCAGATAATTTCAATATCTGATTGATCTTATTGTTAGCATCCATTGTCTTTTCGCATTCAAGTTGTAATTTGTTGATTCTTGGCATGATGGGTGTTTGTTGTTGTTGTTGTTGTATCCTGAATATTTAATCTATTATGATAGGGCATTCTGGATTCTATTTAAATCTTATGTTTAGCAGACAGGTTTTCTGCTTAAGTTTAGTACACAGGTTCTGAACTATTGTTTTGAGCTGTGGTTCCAAAACAGTTCAATTTTCAGAGCGTTTGCAAAGTTCTTTTGGTCTTCCTGCACTTTTGTCAAGTGCTAATGTGGCTGTTACTGGTCCCGGTTAATACTGACCTGGGGAGACAAGGGGTTTCCTGAAGCTAGGGAACCCATATCTCTAGGTGCAGGGGAGAAGTCTCAGCCCACTGGGACTATGAGGCTTTCCAGGCCAGGTCAGTTTGTGGCAAGATCCCACTTGCAGTGTCACCCAGCTGCCTGGTACCTTTTGATGGAGGAGGGGAGCTTCAGGCCCTGAGTAAAAGGAGAGAACTTTCTGTGACAGATTATCATTAGTGGAGTTGGGTCCCTATCTTTTCCCCTTGCTAGTGGTGCTGGCTCACCTGGCATTGTTAGGGGAACTACGATTCTTTCTAGGGGAAGTAGAAACCTCTCTCAGCTACCTTCTGTTGCTAGGTTGAGGGTCAGGGAACCAGGTATGCCTATTTCTGTCCTTTGGGAAGGAAGGGCGTGTACAATACCCTATTGTGTTATTTTTCTAGGCTTAGTGTATCAAATCATTTTTCCAGTCTTAGTGTCTCAAATCATTTTTCCTCCCTCTTATCATCTTTCGGAGTTTTTCTATGTTGCCTTTTATGCTATTTACAGGGTTTACAGTTATACTAAGTGGGGAGGAGTGGGAGAAATGAGTGTGGCATCTTGTCTAGACCTCAGTTTTTTATCTGCCATGTCATATCAAAAAAAGAAGGGAAGTTGAGGTCAAACCAGCTTGGAATGCTGGTTCATCCACTAATCTATATGACTTACAAGAAATGTATGTAACTTCTTTGAGCCTCCTTTTCCTCATCTGTAAAATAGAGTTAACTGTTTTATTCATTCACTCTTTATGATTCAATAAAATATCTGTCATTGAGACCTTACTCAAGACTGAGCACTGTTCCGGGTACTGGGAATACAGTGGAGTACAAGACAAGTAAGATCCTTGCTCTCCTGACCCTTCAATCTTTACACAGATAATCAACAGGCAATCAAAAAATAATTCTGCAAAACAGTGATAAGCTCTATGAATAAATGAAACAGAGTAATGAGGATAATGACTAAACTGGGGATTTAGATGACCGTGCTTCAGATACTTAGGGAAGGTCTCTCTGAGGACGTGGAATTTCATTATCTCTTTCTATTGATTCAGCCCATATTTATTGAGCTTTTACTAGGTCCTGGGGATATATTTGAGCAAAAAGGTGAATGATGAGAGAGACTCAACTATTTGAAAATATGGAGCAATACCATTTCAGAAAACATGTACTCTATTAAAAAGATCCCTGAAGTAAAAAATAAAAAATAAAAAAATAATAAATAAATAAATAAATCTAGACATCAAGGAACTGAAGAAGATGTGCAAAGTGGTTGGAACATTGTAAATGTGAAGGCGTATCATCCCGAAGTGATCAGAGAGGCAGGCAAGAAACTGACTATGCAGGGGCTTTTGGGGCACAATAGCGAATTCAGTTTTATTCTGCATGTAATGGGAAGCCTTAGAGAGTTAAGCAGATAAGGGATACAATCCATATATGTTTTATAAAGATTACTCTAGCTTTTCCGTAGAGAATGAAATGCAGAAGAGTGATAATAGAAGCTGGGATGCCAGTTAAAAGGCCATTTCTGCTGTCCAGGTAGGAAATAATAAAAGTTGAACTTGATAGGCAGTTGTGGAAAAAGAAGAGGTTGTACATCAAAGGCATATTTAGCAGTTTGAGCAGGCAAGATTTTCAGAATTGGCTTTGTGAAGTTAGGAAAGTTGATGACTCCGTTTCTGATTTTGACCAGATGACAGGGGCCATTTCAGAGATGAGGGAGATTGAGAGAGAAGAGTGTTTTAGAGTTGGAGTCAGAAATAATTATATTTGTTTTGGAAAGGTTAAGTTTTGAGGTGTCTGTAGAGATCTGTGGAGAGGTACTGTAAATAGTAAATATTCACTTCTGGAGCTCATGGGGTTAAGGGCTGAGGCTACTGTGTAATCGGGTGTCACCAATATTCAGATGATATGGAAGGTGGTGGGACTGCAAGACATCATCTGAGGGGAAAACACTGAAAGGGTAGAGAAAATTGTGACCTACTCTGTAATTTTAACATTAAGAGTAGGAGATGCATCTAGCAAAGGGAGATCCAGAAGGAGTAGTTAGGTTGAACCAAGCAAAAATCAGGTAATTCGGTGTCAAAGAAGCTAAGTGGAAGAAATACTTTAAGAAGGAGCAAGTGATCAACTTTGTCAAATGTCTTAGTAAAATAAAGACAAAAAACTGAGCACTGAGTTTGGTAATTTGGAATTATTAAGTGGCCTTGACAGGAGTTGTTTTAGTAAGGTTGCCAGGGTTATTGTGAAAGTTATTAATATGTGAAGTTAGGCATTCTAATTTTAATTATTTTTCCCTTCCTCAGTTTCTTCATGTGTAAAATGGTGATAATAATGCTTTTATGCTTGTGTCACACTTTTTGTGCTCATATCACTAGATTTTTAAAACGATTAAATGGCAATCCATGAGAAAAATTAAGCTATGCAGTTACACAAATGTATGCTCAACATATATATATAATATAATTGCAGAAAGGCATGTTTTAAGCAAATGCACATTCAGCATTTGTCTCTAATGGATGGATGTTCATTCCTTTAAAAACAAGTTTCATAAAATAAAAATTATCTCTGAAATCATAGATATTTAAATAGTTGGACTTGTCTTTAAATATATATGGAGATATGCAAAAAATATACATTGTTTTAAAACCACATATTAAAACATAATTTTCCAACGTGACCTAACCTTAACATAATCCTAACCCTAACCCAGGTGACACATATAAACATTTTAAAGGTGCTCAAAAGTTTATCTTTGGAGATTCTCTTTCATTTAAAAAAAATAACCATTTCTACCAACATCACCATCCTTATAACCACATTTAAAATCACAGCAAAAATAGCTACCACTTTTAGGGCATATTACATATCAGATACTTTATATGTGTAATCTCACTTAATCTTTATAGCTATAATATAGGCATAATTATGGTTTCTGCTTTATAGATAAAAATTGAGGCTCATAGAAGTTAAGCAATTTGTTCAAAACCTGCAGATAGTGTCAGAATTATTTTTAAAATCAAATATTTCTTAATCCATCATTCTCACTCCACACAATTGTTCCTCTTCATATTTGGGTGTGTTGACAGGTTAGATTTGGTAAAATGAGGGTTCTGGAGTAGCTACATAGTTAACATTTCTAGACTTGAGACCAAGCCAAGTTTTACTTATTCTAGAAAACACATACACACACATGAAAAAAGCCAGAAGGTAGGCTAGAACATCAGGCCAAGGAGAGAAAGGACTTGAGATGCAGCAAAATCATTTGCAAATGTGGAACTCTATTCAAGACTGAATGTATATATTGCAAAAGGGACGGGGAAGAAAGCCAGGCTATAGGTAAATAAAACATAATATATCTTGGTTGTCAGTTTACTAGGCTGGAGAGAATTCTAGGAGTCATGGTTGGGAATGCTGAAGTTTAAAGATAAGATATCCATCCTTTTGAGAGGCTCATAAAACAGAAAACCATTATGTATTTGTTTTAAAGTTACCCAGGGTTGGCTTTAATCAGGTATGGTAAGACATGCATTATTACTCCACTAAGTAATCACCTTGCCGCACTGGACCAGATCATTCTGCAGTTGCTAAAGGGTATGTCTGTGGGTGGTGTAGAGAAACAGGACTAGATGATTTCTAAGGTTTCCTACTGCCTGTGTTGCTTAGTATCGTCTAATGGGGTCTTTAGAAGAGCGTGATATAAAACTTATTCTGGCAGTGTGTGCAGGATGCACTGCTGAGAGGGAGCTCACCCGGGAGAGTGCTGTAATTGAAGCAATTGGCATAGTGAAGAATTGAAGTAATAGTCAGCAAACCTGCATTCTAACTTTCCCTATCCTACTCTGTTGCTGGGTAACATTGAGTGACTTCCTGGACCAATGATTAAAAAGAACTCCAAAGAGTTTAGAGATTCAAAGCTTGGAAGAAGAGCCAACAGTGATGGAATGAAATAGGAATAGAAAATCATGTGGTAAAATACATTGTTAACTAGTTATATAGAAAGTGTACAATAAATATATATTCCTTTGTATATAATTCCATTGGATGGTAGGTTTTCTATGGAAAGTAGGTTGTAGTCAACCTGAAGATAATCTGGATATTCTTATTAAAGTTAAACAGAGATTTCCATTACTTACATCTCCTTTTCCCCTGTTCCTATAATGCTGGTTAGCTGCCACAGGGTCTCTGGTAAGTAACTTGGTAAGTGTTTCTTAATTGCCTTTTATTTTGCTTTAAACATTTTCCCAGTCTTACAAAAATAGACTATGTGCGTCTCAGGCTAAAATACTATGTCTAGATCTCTTACAGTATCTACCAAGTATGGATACTCTCAAAATATTAAGAGACTATGAATTTGTTGCTTGTAATAATTTTAGGAAGCTTCTACTTTTTGTCCTCTAGTGATGAAGAAATCTGGGGGAGGATGAGGTGCTCATCCAAGGTCAAAGGCAAGGTAGTGCTGGTGCTATGACTCAGCCTAGTGCCTGGTTCTGTACCGTGTCTCTTGATTGATAGGTTGAGTATTGAGTGCTTGCTTAAGCTTTCTTATGAGCTGACTGGTTTTTAAAAGAAAAGCTAAATTCATTTAAATGTTTTACAAATTCTAATTGCCCATAATTATATAAAATTTCTTGGATGATATAATTTTTAACTAGGCCTTTATTCTGTCATTTGTCATTGATATAGATGACAGGAACAGAATATGTATCAAAATGTCAAGTGTACTAGGATGATGATATTTTATGTAAGTGCATAATTAAATCACATTTTGGAAGAACTGATAATCCTTATTTCCAAAGGAAATGAATTATGCTTCAGAACACTTTTTGAGGTGTCTTCAGTTGGCATTCCATAGCTCTGTACCAACCAGCTTTATATGTTACTCCAGAGCTGCCAAAGAAGAAAAGATGATGCTTTCTGTGCCAACGTGGGGAAGACTATGTAAAATGTACCAATATCTAAACCCTTCCCCACGGCACAGCAGAAGATGCCCATTTTATTTCTAACAGCATGTCCTGGGGCCAAAAACTAACTGCTTACCTTCACTACAAACATTGACAGAGGTATGATCCAATGCGGGATTAACTGAAAAATATTTGCTTACTAGGAAGTGATGTCACTCATAGGGCTGTAAGTGATACTAATAAAAAATGATTTTGCAGCACTGATGTTTGGTAACATCTGTGTTTTTAATACAATTGTTTGTGACTGTCAAATTGCCAACTTCTCCACTCCATCCCTCATCAAAAGGGGAGAAGTATGGTGATAATTTTTAAAAACTTAAGTATATCATGATTGTACTTTAGAGTTTTCTGAGCATAATCCTATAGGGTAGAGAATGTTAATAATAAAAACAGAAGTGTTGTAAAAGAACTTTAACTTCCCTTTTTATGTGTATATGTATGTGTGTGTTTGTGTACATGTATATAAATCAGCTGGAAGACAAAAGTAAAAAAATCATGCTTCAGGATTATTTTAATGATTAGATCCTGAAAAATTATTTTAAATTTATCATTTGTATTTTGATTGTGCACTCTTTATACTTTCTACTGTGGCATGTGTTATATGTTTATGTAGCTTTAAATTTTATAGGACACTAATGATGATTGTAATGGTTTCTTAAGTGGAACTTGAAAATTATTTAAATATGCCAAATGTTATTTCCTACCAGATCTTGCATTTTCAGTGACAAATGAAGACAAATGAGGCACTGCTATAAGTATAGTTATTTAAATATTATATTTTTCTTATGGGTAAGGTACATCATTTAAGACATCTTTAGTTATTTGAGTGAGTCCTCTGTCTTCTCCTTTGCATCCAAAATTGCAGATATAAAATGGCAGATAAACTTTCTTGCAAGGGAAGAATAATTTCCCTGCTTAACAGTAAGCTGTTTTGATATATACTCATTGATGAACAAGAAAAGATATTAGAAGAAAGAAATGTGAACAGGTAATACAGATAATTTGTTGCTAGTATGTTTCCAAGCTGTGATCCAAGAGTGACAATCTAAGACTCTCCTTCTGATTAGTTTAAGCAGCCAATTCAGGGATGATAGACAATCAGTGTTGACAGAAAGGAAAAAAAAAATGTATATCTACCTGTCTCTATCTATCTATCTATCTATCTATCTATCTATCTATCTATCATCTATCATCTATCTATTTACCTCTCTATCTGATCTATCTATCTACCTCTCTATCTGATATATCTATCTACCTCTCTATCTTATCTATCTATCTATCTATCTATCTATCTATCTATCTATCTATCTATCATCTATCATCTATCTATTTACCTCTCTATCTGATCTATCTATCTACCTCTCTATCTGATATATCTATCTACCTCTCTATCTTATCTATCTATCTATCTATCTATCTATCTATCTATCTATCTATCTATCTGGTCTCTCTCTCTCTTTCTCTCTCTCTCATCTCTATCATCTACCATATCTATCATCTATATAATCTATCATCTGTCTCATGGATCTGTCAGGGTCTTGTCAAGAAAACAGAAACTACATTTAGAATTTCAAATAAAGATGACTTAATTTATGGAATTGTGTATACATATATTATAGTGCTCAAAGGGAAAGAGAGAAAGGTATGGTATCTCAGAAATTTGTAACTGTAGGAAGGAACAACTACCCTTAGAAAAGGGCATGCTACTAGAAACTGGGAGCTTGAAAAAATAGTCCCTGCAGGGCTGATGGTCAGGTCTCTGAAGTGGAAGTTTGGCCTAGTGCATGCTTGGTGCTCCCAGGGACTCAGGCAAGTGGCTGGTGCTCTGGCTCCAAGAGAGTGAGGTTTGGGGTCTTGGGTGCCTCCAAGGGGTATGAGGAAGCAGGGGGATGTTTCTATTGCAGAAGAAGCTTGAAGCTAGAGACCACTATTCCGCTGCTAGAATAATGCTGGCAGCAAGTAGAAAACATGAAAATAGTCCCTCATACCTTTATTTTTCTTTCCAATCTCCTTAAAATAAAAAAATAAAATCTAAATGAAGGCCAGAATGCAAGGGGATATGGAAAATGTAATGTATGGAAAACTAGTTCTGGCCTCACAGAGCCAGGTACAGAAAGGGGTGCTTGCAGCAGAGAGACAATAGCCAACTCATCTTATTCTTTACTGTCTTCGTAGCTCAGATTTGTTTTCCTGGCAGCCTTCACTTAGATGTCTACCAGATGGCTCAAATATCAAAATGTTGCAAAACCAAACAGATTTTTGTTTTTCACCCCCAAATATGCTTTTCTCATGTCAGTAAATGGTACTATAATCCATCCACCTAGTTGGAGCAAAATGTAGGGTTTTTTTTTTGACACCTCTCATTCTCTTGCATTCCAAATTGAATCCACTAGGGAGTGCTGTCAGCTCTACCTCTAGAAGAGACCCTGACTATAATAGATACTTCCTGACATCTCCACAGCAGTGATTTGAGCCCATCACCATCCTTTCTCATGGAATATTTGATTAGTCTCCTAACTAAGCTTCTTGCCTCCATCCATGTAATGCTTTACTACTTTCCTTCTCATGCACTGTGACTCAGTTGTCCTGGAATAAGACAAGCTCCTTTCCTTCTCAAAGCCTTCTTTCTGCCTTGAAATCTATCCTTCTGCATATTTGCATGGCTATGTCCTCCAAATTAATGCTGCAGCTTTAATTTCAGCACCTAAGGTAGACCTTCCCCCACCATGTTTTTGCACCTTGCTTCTCTTGAGCCACTGTTGCCTTCTAATATATTCTTAGTCTTTTTGGTTTTCTTTATGATATTTGCCATTATCTATAACCATCTTTATAATTGCATATACATATTTTTAATCTCTCTTAGAATAGCAACATCACAGAGCTTAAAGAACACCACAAGGTATATTTATTGACAGAAAAATATCAGTAAAAGGGACATAAAACCACAGGTTCCTGAAGCCAAGGGAACTCTGTTAAAATGTAGGAGAGAGAGCTTATACAAAAGTAGGATTCATGGTGAATAAAAAGGGAATATTTTTATTAATAAATTGTTAAAGAAAAATAAATAAAATATTTGTAATGAGTTGATATAGAAAACTAGTTAAGCATTAATCTATAAATCATATATTTTGGATTTTAATTTTCATATATTTTTCAAATGTCCCAGGCATTCAGACTATAGGTGTTAGTTTTAGGTTTTGGAGAAGTATTTTGAGACACAACTAAACCACTTGAGAGACAAAAGCGTAAATATAAACCAAAGAACTGTCAGCTCTGTCACATCTCTTTTATTAGTGAGACATTTATGTCAGGACTAACTCCTGTTGTGGAAGCAAATGTGGACTAAGTAAGGAATGAGAGTTAATGGAAAGCAACAGAAGTTATATAAGAGAGATAGGGAGAAGCAGGATTCTTCATCAGCCAAAATTTTCACAGACCAAGTTGTCAGTGGTTTCTCAAACCTAGTTCTTTTCTTCTGGATATTGACATTCCAGAGGGATGCATTAGGTGGGACGGAAAATAATACAGTTTTGTAAGATGAGGAAGCTTTTTAAATCTAGGAAAATTCATCTAAGATGATATGGTAGGAGAAATGAAATTTACAGCAAATTGGCTTCAGCTGCTAGTAGAGATACAGCGCATTAGCAGTCCAAGCCTCTGAGGGACACACACACACACACACACACACACACACACACAAAGGCCTTGAAAATCTAAGAGGCATAGAAAGTAGGAATCAAGTAAGTGATGCCTTCCCCATACAAATGGGTTTAGCTATTTAGAGGAATAGTATCTGGGAGACACAAAGATTTCCTCAAAACTTGCCATTTGTTGGTGCAAGGCTGTATTAGTACGTTTTCACATTGCTGATAAAGACATACCTGAGACTGGGTAATTTATAAAGAAAAAGAGGTTTAATGGATTCACAGTTCCACATGGTGGGGAGGCCTCACAATCATGGCAGAAGATGAAAGGCACTTCTTACATTGTGGCAGACAAGAGAGAATGAGAGCCAAGTGAAAGGGGTTTCCCCTTATAAAACCATCAGATCTCATGAGACTTACTCACTACCAGGAGAACAGTATAGGGGAAACCGACCCCATGATTCAACTATCTCCCACCAGTATCTACCACAACACATAGGAATTATGGGAGCTACAATTCAAGATGAGATTTGGGTGGGAACACAGCCAAACCTTATCAAAGGCTTTGGTAAGTTGTGTTAGTGGCATCTCTTTGATTTTGGCTGAGAAACAAAGGCATACAGTCAAAGCGCAGGTTAGAGGGACTCTAGCAGTCCCTACTTGAGGCTGCTATGTTTCATTTGCCCTCTGCAGGTTTTAAAATCCTTAACTGTCATTATCTCTACCACTCTATGTGGAGGACTCAAGGACGCTTTTAGTTCTCACAATTACACTGTAATGTTTGAAGTGCGGTTCACTTTGTTACAGCGGATATGGAACAGATGGAGAGATAAAAGATATGCAAACATACAGAGAAACATGTATTTACTTATGAACAATAGCAATCTGAAATTAATTTTGGTCACTTACCCAAGGCTTACTCTTCAAATCTTTAAGCACTACTCTATTCTACATGACAACCCAGTGAAACAAAGCTGGAGTTCACAAACATGGAATTATTACCTAATATTTTAATATTTTTTGAATGCTTAATAAATTTACAAGTATCATGGAGAATTCTCTAAATAAGTAGCAGGATATACGTGTTTAATTTTTTTTCTCCCCATCTTTTTTTTTGATTGCATTAAAATAATATGATTTCTTCACCTCACTATCTAGTTGGATTTGAAGATTAAGCCAAAAGGAAATGTATTTTCCTTTGTTTACATCCTGAATTTTTAAAGGCCACTAATCACTATCATTAAAGGATATAAGAAGAGAAAAGGGTTTGCTTAGATATTAGAAAAGAGAAGAGGTTTTCTGAAGAGACAGAAGATAGTGCATTTCTTTGGCAGAAGAAAATATTTTCTCACATACACATATAGAAGGAAGCAGAGCTACCATTTGACCCAGCAATCCTCATCCCTGGATATATAGCCAAAGGAAAATAAATTAGTTTACTAAAAAGACACGTACACTCATCTGTTCATCACAGCACTATTTGCTGTGCCCAATAGCAAAGACGTGGAATTAACCCTGGTGCCCATCAATGATAGATTTGCTAAAGAAAATACGATATGTATATGCCATTGAATACTATGCAGCCATAAAAGAGAATGAAATCATGTTCTTTGCTGCAACATGGATGCAGTCAAAGGCCATAATCCTAAGTGAATTAATGCAGGAACAGAAAACCAAATAATGTTTGTTCTCACTTATAAGTGGGAACTAAACATTGAGCACACGTGGACCTGAACATGGGAACAACAGCACACATGGACACTGTGGACTACTAAAAGGGAGAGGGAGGGAGAGGGGCATGGCTTGTCAAACTACCTACTGGGTGCTATGCTTACTACTTGGGTGATAGACCCATATACCAAACCTCAGCATCACACAATATTCCCATGTAATAAACTTGCACATGTACCACCTGGGTCTGAAATAAACCCTGAACTTAAAAAGAAATAAAAAAGAAGACTTGAGTATGAGAAGAAATAAAAAGGAGAGATAAAAAAGACAGTTTTCAGAAAGAGCATATGCTCTAATAGCTGATCTCAGGAAAGTTTTTCCAAGGAAGGAAAAGCTGGTGTCTGGGAAGAACCAAATGTGAGGACTCGCAAATGATCAATACAGAGTCATTGTTGGGTTTCCTGGTCCACACAGGAACTGAGCCATTGCAAACTGCCCCACTTTCAATTGGGCACACCTTGCATGGACTGTATCCACCTAGAATCTGTCCTAGCAGTTCTTCCTGTAAGTGTCTTATAAGGACCTCACTTCTTCATCCTTCAGGGTCCTATGGGGTTTTTGTCCAGTAGGAAATATAACTGACCTTGCCCTAAGACTTGCTTTGCTCCTATTTGAGTATTTATTCTTGCCCTCCTGGACCCTGCCTGGTGCAAATCTCCATGACATTTGTAAGTAAAAAATGTTAGAGTTCAAACCTGTGCTCCCTAGCCACATCTCTCTAATTGGGATACTTAAATAGAATCACCTTGAGATTTTCTCTGGTGGGATCAGTGTTAAATATCACACTTGTATTACCTCATTTAATATTAATAACTAGGGTAAGTTTGGTTATTAGTAGCTATATACCCATTTGGTAGGCACATTTTATATAAAAAGGAAGCTTTGAGACGTCACACAATGAAGTCACATGAGGTATCCTGTTTGTTCCACTCCAAAGCCAAATTCTTCATCCCATCTCTTCCAACCCCTTCCTTTCTCTCTCTTCCTTTCCCTTCCCTACCCTTCCCTCCCATCACCTCCCTTCACTTTTCTTTCTCTTTTCTTTTTTTATCACCCCTCCCCCATGTCCCCTTCACTTTGCTTTGCTTTACTTTTCTTTCCTTTTTTCTCTCCCATTCTTTTCTTCTTTTTTTCTTTCCCTTTTTTCTTTGCTTTCCCTTTTTTCTTTCTTTCCTTTCCCTTTTCTTTTCTTTCCTTACTTTTTTTCTTTCATTGCCTATCCTTTTCTTTTCTTTGCCTCTTTTCCTTTTTATTTTTTGCCACTCTCTTTCTGTTTCTACAAGCAAAGTAACTTAGTATGCATTATCTTAACATTTTAACAAAGGCCCTTTCCATTGCATTTGAGTTGTCTCAGGTGGCTAATGATAGGAGTGACCCCATTTCAAGAAGTAATTCAACCCTTATATCCGTGAATTGGCCTTCTTTCTAGAAAAGAATATAAACATCTTAAATGTTTAATAAGTATGATTCCATACAAGAGTCATGTAATGCATTTCTGGGATTATGATTTATTCATAACAGGCCAGACTGTTTAAGGCTGGGTGCCTACTGTAAATAGCTGAAGGAAGAGATGGGAGAGGTGAGACAGAAAGAACTCCCTAGCTTAGAGATTCAAAAGACCAAGAAAGGTCTTAAATGGCTGATTTGCCTCCCTCTTATATGGACTTTATAACTCACCATCCTGACAATTAGAGACTTAATCTCATTTAACCAAATTTAAATGTTCCTTATGAAAATGTTTTATGTCTTTTATTTAGACTCTATTTCAGTCCTTTTGAAGTCTGAGTTTGGATGTATATTTTATAAAAAGCATAGAACTCTTACTATGTTTTGAGATTTTGTTATTACAGTTATATATAATCATAATATATGGCTAAAAATAATATTTTTTGCATGTCTGATGTCTTTCAATTACATATGAGTTGAGCAATATTGAAAACAAGAGAGCCATCAATACCCAAATATTCATTTAAATGTATGTAAAGTGGAAATGTATGCTCAGTGGAAATACACCGGTAAGAGATAAATTGAAAAGGGTGTTACCTCAAAGATTGTTAGCATTGCAAGTGAAGGCTTTATTTACTGTTGCCTATATGGTTTTGAACTTGAATGTTAAACATGATATGAAACTAGATTAAAATAGAGTTGGATCCAACAGCATGTATGTGAATTTGAGGGAACTTAGCCCACAAATGACATGTTTTTGGTCTAAAGCAGTGAAGGGGAGCTCTAGATCTTAGTGAACAGTTGAAGTATGTCCTTGTAAGTCATCATGCTGGTGATCAAATGAAGTCTTACAATTTATCAATGAACAAAGCACTTAGTCTTGCTTTTCATGTAAGTCATATTATAATTCCCATTTATAGGTTGCATCTAGAATATTTATTTTTCTATTCAGTATTTTCTTGTTAATTATTGTTGATTTCCTTTTAAGTCAGCAAAAGAGGAAAAAATCAATTTTTTGACTTGTAAACTTTTTCATCTAATATTTTATGAATTATTTCTGATATATTTTATAGGAATAGTTGATAATATTAGCAATAACTCACATTCTTACAGAAAAACTTTCAGTTTTTCTTGCCAATGAAAAATTCAGGGTTTTGTTTCTCAATGTAAAACTGTCACTATTTCTGTAGTAGGAGAGTTTTGCTGAAGAAATTGCTTCTTAATCAAGAAAGTGCAATCTGGACCCTCCTTGAAACAATAGAAAAGGACAAGTAAAACATAATTGAATAGAAGAGCAAGAGCAACATATTTACAAAGGATTTTATCCACAAGTCAGACTAAATCACAATTAGCTCCACTATTTAAATGGGAGCATGGTTTTATGCAAACTTGGAAATTGCTCAGGAAAGGATAAATAGAATGGAGGTTCCTCTTATCCGACCCACTGACAGTTTTCATGTTTATTCTTACATTCTTTATACTTGCACGATCTAACCCATTTATTCTCCCCACTGGAGTCACTCTGATGTATATTACACATTAATATGCACATTTGAATGAGATGTCAGGTTCCAGGTTATAATAAAAACTGCTTGTAAAGGAATTTTCTCCTGATTTCAAATCTTTAAAACAGCCACAACAGATTAAATTATTTTTAAGGAAGATAAGTTGTGCTTTATTACTTCTTCTTAAATGTTCAAACATTGCTTTATTAGTTATTTTATAGTATATTCCTAGTGAATACATTCATATTAGACCAAGAGGAATGAAACACGTCACTGAGAAGGCTCTCTAATGAGCCATATAGAACTGAAATAACTACATGTGCATTCCAAAAATGGACCATTAATTGAAAAAGGAACCAAAGTGTGAAGATATAATCCTATAGGATGGAACTTAAAATGGTGAAATATTTTAAGGCTTTAGAACGTTCAATCCACTTGTGTGGAAGAAAAGGTGAATGTGAAACATGATTTGTTTTTTCCTCTACCTAAGGTAAAGCATTTCCATTAAACTGCTGTGGTAATCTAACATTGAGAAAGCAGTAATTTTTCGAAAACTTTGTCGATTTGACAATTTAACAAGAATTCTTCTCTTGATTTAATAATTTTTTTTTTTTTTGCTTATTTAAGTAACATGTATTCATCACACTGGTGGCTCTTTTCTTGGGTTGCTGGTACTGCAGGGACTAATTAAGATGGAAAGTCCCTACTTTAGGATAAACAAGGACATCTCAGTAGTGCTGTGCCCACAAACAAACATGGTGAGAACTGGGGCCCTCTTTGGATGAAGATATACTTTATCTTCTGCAACTGGGATCTTTTTGAGAGTAAAAGGGAGAGCTTTTAATAATTACAACTGGGCCACAGGCATAAACCTGGTCTGTTCTCGACACACTGGAATATATGGTCATCTAACTTATTTCAAAGCAGCAGATCATTCGCTGTCTCATGTTGAACCTCCGTCCGCATTGATTCATCTGTTGTTTTCTTGTACCTTACTTGCATGAATCCCATCTTTCTTTGTCCTATTATATATCTACTCTTAGCTTCAGGTAGCATTTTTCTGACTCTAGTTCCCTCACTTTGTCTTTCTTTTTCTTATATGTGTATAAATTTATCATGTCATTTTAAAGCAGTGATTAACAAGCTATTCTGTGGAGAGGTGTGGTGTGAGGGCTGGTAAAAGAAGGGCTAGAGGCAAAGGGTGGGTTTTCAAGCTCTGCTTTTGCTTCAACTATGGCAGCTCTG
Source organism: Theropithecus gelada (assembly GCF_003255815.1). Taxonomy (NCBI): domain Eukaryota; kingdom Metazoa; phylum Chordata; class Mammalia; order Primates; family Cercopithecidae; genus Theropithecus; species Theropithecus gelada. Next base: position 84,270,036 of record NC_037676.1, read on the forward strand.
TTTTATTTATTTTATTTATTTTTATTTTTCCCCAGAAGTTTTTATCTTAGAACAGATTAGTTGGCTAAAATGTGTTCTAAATTTACTACATATTATCCTTAATAAGTCCATGAATTTGCTTCAGGTGATTAATGAAGCTGCTGAAATTGTATGTGATAATTTGTTTCTTCATGTAGTTGTATTTTTCTGAGAAGAAGATACACACACACATTTTTTATTTATTTAAAAAGTTTGTAAGTCATAATGAATTAACCACCATCAGTCAAAGTTTACATGGGACAGCTTGAATTTTCAAAAGCAGATTTGATTTAGAAATGACGTACAAGAACTTTGAGACTGTTCATAGCTGATAAATCGTCCCTTATGTTTCTATTGAAGCACTAAAAAAAGGATACTGAAATGATGCAATAATTCATTATTGTTGGGGAAAAAAGAGAAAAGAATGTTATTTGAATCCACATTTGGTTAGAGCCATTCCTGCCTTATTTGTGGGTTAGCATATTTGATACATGGGGAATTAAATATCTTTCTGCTCAATAGCTTTCTCTGAAACTTGGTTAAATAGAAAAATCATTTAATGAAACCAAGTTTAAACAGAAAACTTCTCAGTTTTCTATTGTTGCGTAGCAAACATTTCCAAGACTCAGTGGCGTGAAAATGATATTTATTATTTCTCATGATGCTGTAGGTTATTGCTTGTTTTCTGTCTTGAGGTCTTGCCATCTGGGGGTCACTTAGTTGTGTAAGGCCAGGAGCTTGGCCAGGGCACCTTGGTTCTCCGTGTGGCATCTTGTCCTCCACGGTCTTTCCACATACACTTTATTTGCAAGAAAAGAGCCTACAATTCTTTACAACATCGAGACTGGCTTCCAAGAGAATAACCTCCGAGTCCTTACCAATCCTCTGCTGACTACATATCTAGTCATGCATGGCCAAGGGAAGCCCTCTGTCCAAGCCTAGAATTAATATGGAAGAGAACTACCCAAGGCATGAATATGGGGAGGCATGATTCATTGAGAGCTACCAGTGTAATGTCCAGCACAGAAAGGAACTTGATAAAGTTGTTTGCACCAAGCAGGCTGCTATTTTATTGTTCTATTCAAAATATTTTTTGAAATACTCAGAAAATCAAAATTAGGAAGAACATTGGCATAAATAAATAGTAAGGTAAAGGCAGAATTGAGTAACGTGAGAAACATACATATAAGTGATAGATTAATATCAAAAATTGCTTTTATAAAAAAATCTAACAAAATAGGCAAAGCTTCATAATTAAAAATGAATTAAAATAGAGAACACACCTCACAAAATGAGGAACAAAAGTGGGTTTTAGGTCTAGAAATAGTTATGGTTAATTCTAGGCTTATGTACTTCTTAATTCTATTATGGGTTTTGTAACCAAATATTATAAAGAAACTAATTTGAAGTAAAAACACTGAAATGGATGGTGCAAAATTGTCATTATTTGTAGATAATGTGATTCTTTATCCAAGTAAGTATAAATAACTCAGAATGATTAGAATTAGCAAGACATTGAATATTTATAAAGTATATATGAAAAAATAAAGAGCTATATTATTTATCAGCAATCATTCTTTATACAACAGTTTTCATTCACATTGGCAGCAAAATTTTAAACTATCCAGGAATAAAGTAACACATTGTCAGTTCATGGAAAGCTATCAAAAACATTTTCTTGATGATCAGTGTATTAGTCTTTTCTCACACTGCTATAAAGATACTACCTGAGACTGGGTAATTTATGAAGAAAAGAGGTTTAATTGAATCACAGATTCACATGGCTGGGGAGGCCCCAGGAAACTTACAATCATGACGGAAGGTGAAGGAGAAGCAAGGCACATCTTACATGGCAGCAGGGGAGAGAGAGAGAGAGGGAGAGTGAAGGGGGAAGTGCCACTTTTAAACCATCAGATCTCATGAGAACTCATTTACTATCATGAGAACAACATGGGGGAACCACCCACATGACCAAATCACTGCCCACCAGGTTCCTCCCTGGACACACAGGGATTACAATTTGAGATGAGAGTTGGGTGAGGACACAGCCAAACCATATTAATCAAGGACTAATAAAAATGAGCAAGAAGTGTTTAGGAGCTATATAAATAAAGCTAATACAGTCAATCTGAGACATAATAAAGGCTTGATTAAATAACACGTAGATTTCCATGATAGGTATGAATATTGTAAAAATCTCAGTTTTATTCTATTAATTAAAAAATGTAATTCAATTTTATTGCATACCTCCCAATAACTTTTTTGGAACTTCAAGTCATACAGAAGTTTAATAGAAGATAAAAAAATAAGTGTGAATGATATACATTTCTTTTTATGAAAGATGAGAAAGACATGGGGGCACCAGCACTTAATATTAAAATAGTGTCAAGGCTGGACACGGTGGCTCCTGCTTGTAATCCCAGCACTTAGGGAGGCCGAGGTGGGTGGATCACTTGATGTGATGAGTTTGTGACTCACCTGGCCAATATGGTGAATTCCCGTCTCTACTAAAAATACAAAAATTAGCCAGTGTGGTAGCAGGTGCCTGTAGTCCCAGCTACTCTGAAGGCTGAGGCAGAAGAATCACTTGAGCCAAGGAGGGAGAGATTGCAGTGATTCAAGATTGTGCCACTGCACTCCAGCCTAAGTGACAGAATAAGACTGTTTCAAAAATAAATAAATAGATAATAGAAATAAAATAAAATAGTGCTATCATAATCAAAACAGAATGCCACTATCACCAAATCCCAACAGTCAAATTAATGGGACTATATACAAATGTCAGAAACAGGCTTCATTGCCATCGGAATTTAGTATATGATAAAGTTTCAAACCAGTAGTAAAATCACAGTTTAAACAGAAATGCTGCAAACATTACTACCTATTAATAAACTATATCTTTACCTTAAATCATAACTTATAATAAGCCAAAACAACGGTAACTGGTACATTTGCCTACATAAAAATGCAAAACTTTTATATCTCAACATATCATAAATGAAAGTTTAAAAGCTTAAATTTCAGTTATACAAGATTAATAAGATTGAGAGGTCTGTTATACAACATTATATCTATAGTTAACAATATTGTATTGTACACTTAAAAATTATTGAAAGGATATATCTCATATTAAATGTTCTTAATACAGCTTTTTCCCCAAACCTAAGAGTGAATATTCTTTTTAAATAAAGAGGCCATACAGAAAATAATGAAAAAATTAATATGAAAACATACACCAAAAGTAGTTAGGACATAAACCAATAAAACAATACAAAATTTTAAAAAAAAAGAATGTGAGTTGATTAATCTCACAATTGAGTAAAGAAAATAAAAATATAAATACATATATTTTACATTTTAGAATGTGAAATCTTGAGGAAAAAAGGATAACCAGCGTTGGAAACAGTTAAGTAAATAAGACTTAAACATTAAAGAGGGACTGGTGGTTCCCACCTGTAATCCCAGCTGCTGAGAGGTTGAGGTGAGAGAATTGCTTGAGGCTACCCCTGCACTCCAGCCAGGATGACAGAATGAGACTCTTTCTCTGAAATAAATTAATTAATTAAATGGGAAGAAAAATTGAGGCAACATATGCGTAGAACAATCTGTGAATAAAAAAAAATATTTTATATGATAATGTTTTTTGATCTAGTAATTTTTCTTCCAGAATTTACCCTAAGGAAATAACCATGAGTGTGAATTAGAGAATTAATACTTAATAGCAAACATAAAGCAAAATAAAAGTAACCCATATTTACAGCCACAAGATATTATTAAAAACCTTATATCTATATGATGGGAATACTTGTAGGCATTAATGACTCATGGCAAAAGGAAATATATACTTCATAACATACAATAACATCCAGGGCACATTAATATATGAATAGTGTATAAAATATTATGCATAGTATAATCCCAATGCAACAAATCTTCAAAGATATATACAACAATAGTAATAATAAATATTTCTTGTTTGTGGCATTATAAGTGATTTTTGTTTCTTTTTTTAATGTGATTTTTGTGTACTTTTCCAAAATTGTTTAATCATTTTTCTATTTTTGTAATTAGGAGAGAGCTATCCAAAGTTACTAAGTATCATACACAAAAGGTGACAAAACAAGATGGATCCTTCTGCTTATGTACACTTATGTGAACTCATGGTATCTGTGCACACCCACACCCTGCAGAGTACAGAGCTCTTTGTGTTGTAGCATCGGCTTTTGCAATATTAGCTGTGAATCAGTGAGGTTCCCAGAGCCATAGTGTCTGAGGTTCATGTTGAATATTTGGACTATTCTCAGCCTGTATTCCCCATGGGCACTAAAGACACTTGCGACTCCTTGGTGAAGAGAGATTGGCCTGCCATGGTCAAATCTACAGCCATCTAAGGATTTTCTTCATGTCCAGACCCAGTCCTTCTCAAATATTCAGAATACTGCTAGCTTCAAAGATACTTATTTTGTTTCATCTTTCCATCATTTACTCCTTAAGGAGTTCTCTGTTAGTGATTGACATGATTTATTATTATATTTTATATCACTCAAGAAAAGGGCAGTGCTATGTCTGTCTAACATTGCATGCTCATCCTCCCTCTCCTCCCTCCCCTCCCTCCCTCCCTCCCTCCCTCCCTCCCTCCCTCCCTCCCTCCCTTCCTTCCTTCCTTCCTTCCTTCCTTCCTTCCTTCCTTCCTTCCTTCCTTCCTTCCTTCCTTCCTTCCAGTGTTACACCTGGGGTTGGCCAGAGATGAACAAACCTCTGTATACACCTTCAATGAACCTCAGTGGGGAATGCTTAGAACATAAAGTAAAATTTGCCATTGGAGTATTTTGGGTTTTCAGAACTTTTATGAAATAATATTTTGCACTAATTCTCACAAGGATTTAGTGAGAAAGTTGTCAAGAAGCTGAAATGTTTTGACAACTTCTACAGAAGCATTGGCAACTTGCCTGACCACGTGACAGCCCTATTGTGATTACTGTGGAGCAAACCTCTTGGCATGACGATCACTTTGCAAACCCTGTCCTAGCAGATTGGATCTCTTTTCTCCAAATATCCTCTGGAAGTGCTTTCCAGTATACTCTGACCACGGATAAACTTCTTTCAATTCACTATTCACTAGATATAGGAACATCCAGGAACCCCATCATCCACAGCTGCAAACTGTTATTTAATTCTCACTATGCTCTCAAATGTCATCCCTCATAGAACATCTGGTTTTTCCAAGGTGATTAGAAAATTAGACTTGGACTTTGTTGTCTTTTCTGCTGCTTCCCACCATTAATCTCTTTACCATCTTTAATTTCTAAAGACTCCCAACTTGGGAATTGCGATGAAAAAGGAAAAATAAAGAGTTTCATTTGTGTATGGGAATTTTCCCCTAGGGCAACCTTGTCCAATCTACATGGGTCGCATGCAGCCCAGGGAGGCTTTGAATACAGCCCAACACAAATTCATAATCTTCCTTAAAACATTATGATATTCTCTTTCTTTTTCGTGTATCAGTTATTGTTAGTGTTAGTGTATTATATGTGTGGCCCAAGAAAATTATTCTTCTTCCAATATGGCCCAAGGAGGCCAAAACGTTGGACACCCCAGGCTGGGCACGATGGCTCATGCCTGTAATCCCAGCACTTTGGAAGACCGAGGCAGTTGGATCACAAGGTCAAGAGATGGAGACCATCCTGGCCAACGTGGTGACACCCCATCGCTACTAAAAACACAAAAATTAGCTGGGCGTGGTGGCACACACCTGTAGTCCCAGCTACTTGGGAGGCTGAGGCAGGAGAATTGCTTGAACCCGGGAGGTAGAGGTTGCAGTGAGCCAAGATCGCGCCACTGTACTCCAGCCTGGTGACAGAGTGAGACTCCATCTGAAAACAAACAAACAGACAAACAAAAAAACCAAGAAGCAAAAAAACAAAAAACAAAACAAAACAAAACAAAAACAAGATTGGAAACCCCTGCCCTAGAGCTTAGAAAAAAGAGGCAAGGCCATGCTACTGTTCAAAATTTAGATAGCATATATACTCATGAATTAAAGACAACCTAGTATTGGTAGACAGGATTCAAGCACAATATTCTGATTTGTTAAACTTGCCATTTAAAGTATAAATAGTGTAGTTGAGCTAATAGACAACCTGTGTCTCCTCTTCTTCAATCTCAGAAGGAAATCTAAGAGCCTTGAGAGAAAGAGAACTATAAAAACTGGTTGTGCTGTCTGATTGACAAACATTGAGAGAGGACCTATATAATTTTGTACATTGGCTGAACTAATTCAAATAGTGTTAGTCGCTCTCCTGCTACCAGTCAAGGTGATGCCCTGAGACTCAACGCAATTCCACTGAATCTCACCTCCAGCATCCAAATAGAGGTCTTGGAAGCTGTACTCTGGTTGAGGAAAAACAATGAACTTTGCTTTAACTGTGCATTGCAGCCATCCTACCATGCACTGAAGTGAGGAAAGTAGAGAAGGAGGCAGGCATTGATATCATTTCTATCTATAGCCTTTTGTTGATGTTTCCTATAATGTTTGCTGTTAAGGGGTGCCTAATTGCTTTATGTAGGGGGACAAGAAGAGTTGACATTGGATAGAGAACAAATAGAACAATGTTAAGAGCTTATTTTAAAAACTGTGATTGTCTTTTTGACCTTCTGAGCCTTTATTCACTCTTGTCCTCCTAGGAATCCATGAATACACAAAGAGGCTTCAGATTCTGAAATTTAAAAGGAGAGCTTTTGCATCTATACTTTACCTTTGCAAGCCAGGTTATTGTTTGCTGAAGGTTGAGTTTATGGCTCTTTGGAGAAATATTGCTCACCAGGCTAATCACTGAATTTCTAAGCTGGGGAAATCTAGGGAGATAGAAGGGGAGAAGAAAAGGGGAAAACTCTCCCCTTTCTAACTCTTGATGGATTGTAGGAAGGAGAAACAGAAAGTGATGTGTGAAGTGATCAAATGCAGGGGTCTCAACTTCGGTTCCTCATACTTCAACTTGGAGAGATAGTGTGTCCAATAAATGAGAGTATCACGACGTGCAGAGAGGAGTCCTCCTCATACCTCTGTTTGAGACGCCAGGAGGAAGCTGGATTTGGACCCCGCAGAATGACTCATACCAGCTGGGGACATTACCACATCCCCGATAAAATGCCTGAGAGAAAGCATTTGACAGAAAGAACTTGACAGAAAGCACTGGGCTAATAGTGTGGCTGTTTAGGCCACAGATAGATTATCTGTTCCAGGAAGCAGTAGAATCAAAGTCAGACCTTATAAGTATCTGTAATATCAGTGGGAAATACAGCAAGACCTTCTAGGCCTGGACTCCAAGCAGAAACATGGCTTCAACTCAAGAAGAATGAACCAAAAGCTTACCAAGGGCAGACTTATGTACTGGAGACCGGGATTGTCAAGGAATTAGCATTCAAAAACCCTAAGTTGTTTGCCTCTGTTTCTAGTCTAGAGCCTGTGAGCAGCACTACTGCTTCCATCCTAAGGAGAGAAGCTGCTGGAGGAAAGTTATCTGTGACAGAATTTTTATCTCAGAAACCAAACATATCCTGAAGGTTTTTTTTTTGGAGACTAAACTTTAGATTAGATTGGGTATTTACTTATACAAATAGTGGGGGACACAGTAGGAAGAATAGATGAGTTACAGACAAAATAACGAACTCTATCTTGCTATATAAAGTTGGTTATATAACAAACTTTTAGTTTTTTGAGTTACAGCATAAGTAAAAATTGGCAAACTGCTCTTCAGATATAAATGATTTAAGTTAGTCCTCAGTTGTCATTCTGCAAAATTCTCTAGTTTCTCTTTTAACTTAAAAATATTGAATTTTGATGAAAGCTTTTTCCTTCGTTTCTCTACCTTTTCTTTACCTCCCACCCTTCCAAAGTTTTTAGCACCAAATTAAGGGAACCAGGCTTCCAAAATCACAATGCTTGACTTTAAGACCTTCTGTTCAAAGTACTTCACCTGTTGTGAAGTAACTGTCTTCTTATCTTTTGTAAATATTAAGGCATAGGCACAGGTATTCACATCAGCATTTTTACATCCAGATCTGGAGTTCACTTTTTTTTTTTTTTTTTTTTTTTAAATATTCTTCCTAGGCAAGTAGAAAGAAATGTTACTTCCTACTCCTGTCTGAAGTTGTAAAGACTTTCTTGGTTTAAAAATCTGTTGGTAGTAACTATAATTAAAGGATACAAGAAAGATTTGTTACAGGCAATCTGCAACTGTGTTCTGTTTCTTCTTATTTTTGTGTCTAACTGTGTGTAGTTACCAGTTCTTTTGTCCTTTAAATCTTTGATTGTTGTTGTTCTGATGTATTGACACAGATTCTGTGCTTTACCAAATTTTAGTCAGGCTCCTGAACCTTGTAAACCAATCTGTGCGCTTACTTGTAAAATCTAGTTTTTGCAAAAAACTTGCCAAGTCATTTTAGCAAGAACCTCCCACCCTCAATATCTGATCACCCCAAATATCTGGTTGGGTTCCTTCCTCTACCATCCCTCAGGTGATATCTTATCACTCTGGTCTGTTTTCAGCAAGAATTCTGTTAGGTCAGGTTAGCCAGAATCTCCCTTCTTCCTGATGTTTCCTTTTAGTAATTTCCCATCAACTTATACCTGCCTTAATTCTTGTTTATACATTTTCACTTGCTCATGCTGTATTTGAGGTCAAACCCAGTATCTCTCTCTGATGAAAAATCTCATTGCAGAGGTTCCTATACCTTTTCCAATGGCCTTGAATAAGTCCTTCCTTACTATACTTTGTCAGGTGTAATTGAATAATTTTTTTCTTTCATAGTATGCATGTGTTTCATGGAATCTATAAACTTACTAAAATTTGCAGATGCTGTATGAATAAACATTTTTCTTTTCTGGTAATGATCTATATTTTTTGATAGGTTTTCAAAGAGGAATGAGATTGAATAAATTTGAAAGCGCTTGTTCCATCTTTATATGTCAGCCTTATTTTTGTCTCATCCATTCTTCATTTTTTTTTTTTTTTTTTTTGCTTTTTTCTTCACTTTTTTTTTCTCTTTCCTAATATGGTTAGGAAGCAAATCTGTAAGAACATAGAAAATCTTTGCTTTCTGATCATATCGTTAAAAGAAAAGAATGAGAAATTTATGCTTTACTTTAAATTATAAAGTTTTTGTGTTATGTATTCCTTGGTTTATTATTTAACTACAGGTCATTAGCTATTTTAAAGCAAAGAAAAAAAAATCACACTAAATAAAAACAGCAACATAATACCCTCTGTATTTCTTTTGATTTTGAAAAGAAATATAAGAAGAAGAATTAACATTTTGAGGAAATAGCTTTTCAATACAAACATTAAAAAATTAAAACAATAAATTAATAAAACATTTAAATCATATGAAAAGTAGAATAAATATAGATCCTAAAATCTTATCTCACAGAATTTATCACAATGAACCTTTTAGAAAACATTTTTAAGGTAAATGTTTCATATAAACATATAATTTAACATACTTAAAGTCGTAATAAAATTTGTACTTTAATTTTCCATGAAAGAGAAAGTGCATAGTTTGCAAATATTTTCTTCCATTCTGTAGGTTGTCTGTTTATGCTGTTGATAGTTTCTTTTGCTGTGCAGAAGCTCTTTAGTTTAATTAGGTCCCACTTGTTGATTTTTGTTTTTGTTGCAATTGCTTTTGGGGACTGAGTCACAAATTATTTGCCAAGGCCCAGGTCCAGAATAATGTTTCCTAGGTATTTTTTTTTTGTTTTTTGTTTTTTGTTCCCCCCCACCGCCGCCCCAGGATCTTATTGTTTGAATTTAAATCTTTAATCCATCTTGAGTTAATTTTTGTATATGATGAAAGGTAGGGGTCTAGTTTCATGGTTTTGAATGAATCTAGCCAACTATCTCAGCATCATTTATTTAGTAGATATCTTTCCCCATTGTTGACTTTGTCAAATATCAGATGGTTGTAGATGTGTGACTTTATATTTGGGTTCTGTATCATGTTTCATTGGTCTATGCGTCTGTTTTTGTAACAGTTTCATGCTATTTTGGTCAATGTAACCTCACAGTATAGTTTGAAGTCAGGTAATGTGATACCTCCAACTTTGTTCTGTTTGCTTAGAATTGTTTTTGCTATTTGGGCTATTTTGTGGTTCCACGTGAAATTTATTAATAGAACAGTTTTTTTCTAATTTTGTGAAAATTGACGTTGGTAGTTTGATGGGAATAGCATTGAATCTGTAAATTGTTTTGGGCAATATGGCCAGTTTAATGATATTGATTCTTACAATACATGAGCATGGAATGTTTTTCCATTTATTTTTGTTATCTATGATAATTCCCCTTTTTTTTTTTTTTTTTGAGACAGAGTTTCACTCTTGTTGCCCGGGCTGGAGTGCTGTGGCGTGATCTCTACTCACTGCAATCTCCACCCCCAATTCAAGCAATTCTCCTGTCTCAGTCTCTCAAGTAGCTGGGATTACAGGTGCCTACCACCACGTCTGGCTAATTTTTTGTACTTTTGGTAGAGACGGGGTTTCACCATTTTGGCCAGGCTGGTTTTTGAATTCCTGGCCTCAAGCAATCCACCCACCTCAGCCTCTCAAAGTGCTAGGATTACAGGTGTGAGCCACCATACCCAGCCTGTGTATGATGACTTCTTTGAGCAGTGTTTTGGAGCTCTCCTTGTAGAGATCTCTCATCTCCTTGGGTTGGATGTATTTTGATGTATTTTATTTTTGTGTGTGACTATTGTAACTGGGATTGTGTTCTTGATTTGGCTCTCAGCTTGAAAATTATTGGTGTATAGAAATGCCACTGATTTTTATACATTGATTTTGTATTCTGAAACTTTGCTAAAGTTGTTTACTAGATCTATCAGTGTTTGGATGGAGACTATGGGCTTTTCTTAGTATAGACTCATATTGTCAGTGAAGAGAGATAGTTTGACTTCTTTTTTTGCTATTTGGATGCCTTTTAGTTTTTTCTCTTGCCCAATTGTTCTGGCTAGGACTTCCAGTACTATGCTGAATAGGAGAGATGAGAATAGGCATCCTTGTCTTGTTCCAGTTCTCAAGGGCCATGCTTCCAGCTTTTACCTGTTTAGTAGGATATTGGTGTGTGTCTGTCATCAATGACTTTTATTACTTTGAGGTATGTTCCCTCAATGCCTAGGTCCCATTACTCTTCACTCTTGGAACTCCATGCTCCAGTCGTCCCCGATTTAGGCCAGTTTCCCAATGGGAACCATTCATTCATTCATTCATTCATTTCATTCATTCCTGGACTTTGCAAATGCTGCTTCTCATTTGAAAAGGCTTCCTGTTTGACCTTATTATTTAACCCTTAATCTAATTACTTCCTCTTCCAGATCTATTGATCATCCAGTTAGGTACAACTTCTGTATGCTCTTGTTGTACGTTATTCTTATTTGTATATTATCACGTTTTATGTTCTATTTTGTCACATTATTTGACTGAAGACTACACTCTCCTTAAAGAAAGGGACTGTTTTTTACTTCTCTATCCCTGGCCTAGGCAGTCCCCAGCACACAACAGGTACTGAATAAAAATTATTGAATAAATAAGTCCAAATAAATAAGATATATTTAAAAAAATTATTTAACTGTGCTTTTGATCCAGCAATTCATTCTCCAGGAATGAGGTAGCACATTAGACAACCAGGTGTGTGTTTTTTTTCTTTTCCAACATGGCAGAATGGAGGATTTTCAGCACACCTCAGCCACTTGGGAATAGCAAGATAGTGCATAAAGATCAACTCTGTGAGCTTTAAATCAGAAAGGAAAATGTGAATCCACTGGAATCATGAAGGACACCCTAGATGCCAGGGAGGAGAACACTGACAAACAGCTCTTGTGACACCATCCAGCTCATAAAAGTAAGTTAAGGCCCCGGGAAAAGCTACAGGCATTTACCCAGACCTGGGACCTTTCCAGGGATTGTTCAGGCATGCTGAAAATCCTCCATTCTGCCATGTTGGAAAAGAAACAAAAACACACACCTGGTTGTCTAATGTGCTACCTCATTCCTGGAGAATGAATTGCTGGATCAAAAGCACAGTTAAATAATTTTTTAAAATATATCTTATTTATTTGGACTTATTTATTCAATAATTTTTATTCAGTACCTGTTGTGTGCCGGGGACTGCCTAGGCCAGGGATAGAGAAGTAAAAAACAGTCCCTTTCTTTAAGGAGAGTGTAGTCTTCAGTCAAATAATGTGACAAAATAGAACATAAAACGTGATAATATAGAAATAAGAATAATGTACAACAAGAGCCTACAGAAGTTGCACCTAACTGGATGATCAATAGATCTGGAAGAGGAAGTAATTAGATTAAGGGTTAGTTAAATAATAAGGTCAAACGGGAAGCCTTTTCAAGTGAGAAGCAGCATTTGCAAAGTCCAGGAATGAATGAAATGAATGAATGAATGAATGAATGAATGAATAGTTCCCATTGGGAAATTGGCCCAAATTGGGGACAACTGTAGCATGGAGTTCCAAGAGTGAACAGTAAGGGATGAAGGTATAAAAGAAGCTGAAATTTGAGTGTTGGAAACAGAGAGAACAGTGGTTTGTACTACTGGTAGCATGAGGTGATTAAAAAATAATGTAGTAAATAACAAGTTTGAAGGCAAAATAGGAGAGGAAGTTATAAAGGGAGAGACTGAAGATATTGGAAAACCATTAAATTACGTGATGAATTTTAGTATATTCACAGGTCTATTTCTTCCCAATTTTAAAATGTTTCCTTTTGAAAGTTAGAGCAATAAATATGCATTCTTCTGGCTCATATATAATAAGATGTGGTTCTCTCTTTTGTATTCCATTCCTTCTGGCTGTGTGCAGGAGGAGACGATGCTAGGTGCTGTACTTCTTCCTGACTGGGCTTTCTCACTCTTTGATTTGACTGTCCAGAGATCAGCGTGTGGTGATGTAAAAATTGGAAGTAGTGAAATTGTTAGGTCTCTTTTCACTCAAAATAGGGCATTAACTGTCATCCAAAAGGAGTGAATTGGCATGCAATAACAAGTTACTCATGTTATAGGCAATTCACAAGTTTTCTCTAAAGGGATCATGCTTCCTGTGACAAGTTTTGTATAAAATTTATAGCATTTCAGGTTAATACTGTTGACCACCAGGGAAGACAGTGAAATTGACAGTGTGTGCCAAATAATCTTCCATAATAGTAGACTTGTGCTCCCTTCATTTGACCTTTGATTGCCTAGACGTTATGGGCTGCAGTATACTGGAATGGTGTGCAATGCCCTGGACCTTCTGAGTCTTAGTATCTGCTTGCAGCTTAATGACTCACATCATTCTTGGCAACTGTGCTTTGGACTTAAAGCAGCAATGCTGGTTAATGTGGATAATAGAAACAGTTTTCTGCCTCTGTGATAGTAAACGGTCTTAAATGAACTTTTTTCAAATAATTTTTTCTTATAGAACCATTCACACTGTTTTTGACCTTGTATTGAAATCATTCTCATTGGCAAAATGGTCATTGCTGATTAGAGAGATAAAATTATGTAACTATCATACATGACTGGTATAGCTTGAACCACAAAGAAAGAAAAGAAATTAAAAAACATCACCTTCATCCTTGTTATGTAGTATTATTGTTCCCTCTATTTTATTTGAGACTAGTTTTTTTTGGATTTTTCTTCTTTACAGCAGGAGTTTATATTACTCAAGTAATTGGCTTTCTAATTTCCTTGGGGTGTCAAATTGCCTACTAGACAAAATTGTTTAGAGTCATTTCTCTATGGCTTGACTTTAGGGTATTTAGAATTCTAGGAGGGGATTTCAGTTGTTCTAATTTACCCTGAAAGCAAGTAAAACTATTCAAGGACGTTCTACTCCTTGAATTTTAAGAAATATCCATCTTAAGAAATAAAATATTATAATGAGCATAAAGCTTGATTTTGTGTTTTTGAAATTAATTCGTTAAATGTATGTGTGTATGTGTGCCCATATGTGTATGTGCATACATGTGTATTTCTGTTTAACAAAGGCTATGATACTGATATACCTAAAATCTTACAGAAAAATATCAGGAATTTGGATGAAACATTTGGATCTATGGGAAACTTCACTTAGATGAAACTAAACAAATAATTAACTAATTGAAAGTGATGAAGTTAGAACTTAAGCTGCTAAAAGGAGCCTTTTAGCATCCCAGGAGCATTGCTGGAACATTGTTCAGATACATTTTGGAAGCTAAATCTGATTACCCTCTTTGTGAGCAATATATTCATATTTCTCAGTTTTCAGGTCTTCTACTTCAAGATCTATTAAAAATTAACATCAATTAGAAAATTTATTCTAAGTATTGAGTGCCTCTCATACGAAAAGTGCCATGGTAGATATTCTGAATAACATGTATTTTTTTATTTTACAAGTATATGTTAAATAGTTTCTATTGTGAAAATGCAGTGTGTGAAGCACTGGAAAAGCTTTGTGGTAAAGTCTTAAACTCTTCCATTTTTAGGAAGGCCATTCTGACTGTGATAAATTGGGATGATTGATGGGGGAGTAAAATAAAACTGAAGCCAGGGAGACTTATTTGGAGGTAATTCAATAGCCGAAGAATGTAATGGAAAGCACCTAGACCAGGGCAGCGATAATAGGAATAAAAATAACGTGATGGATGGAGAAAACATTTTTTAAAAGTTGACTGAGAGTTTTTAGGTGGGATAGGCAAAAGAAAAAATGCTCCTAGATCTGATAAATGAATTCAGTAAAGTTTTAGGATACAAAATTAATATACACAAATCAGTAGCACTGCTAAACACCAGTAGCAACCGAACTGAGAATCAAATCAAGAACACAACTCCTTTTACGATAGCTGCAAAAAAAAAAAAAAAAAAAAAAATTTAGGAATATACCTAACCAAGGATGTGAAAGGCTTCTACAAGGAAAACCACAAAACACTGCTGAAAGAAATCATAGACAATGTAAACAAATAGAAACACGTCCTATGCTCATGGATGGGTAAAATCAATATTGTGAAAATGACCATACTGTCAAAAGTAATATACAAATTCAATGCAATTCCTATCAAAATACCACCATCATTCTTCACAGAACTAGAAAAAACAATCCTAAAATTCATATGGAACCAAAAAAGAGCCCATATAGGCAAAGCAAGACTAAGCAAATAAAACACATCTGGAGGCATCACATTATGCAACTTCAAACTATACTACAAGGCTATGGTCACCAGAACAGCATGGTACTGGAATAAAAACAGGCACGTAGACCAATAGAACAGAATAGAGAACCCAGTAATAAAGCCAAATAATTACAGCCAACTGATCTTTGACAAAGCAAATAAAACATAAAGTGGGGAAAGGACAGCCTATTCAACAAATGATGCTGGGAAAATTGGCAAGCTACATGTAGAAGAATGAAACTGGATCTTCATCTCTCACCTTATATAAAAATCAACTCAAGATGGATCAAGGACTTAAATCTAAGACCTGAAACAGTAAAAATTATACAAGATAACATTGGGAAAACCGTTCTAGACATTAGCTTAGGCAAAGATTTCATGACCAAGAACCCCAAAACAAATGAAATAAAAACAAAGATAAGCTGGGCGTGGTGGCTCACGCCTGTAATCCCAGCACTTTGGGAGGCTGAGGCAGGCAGATCACTTGAGCCCACAAGTTGACATCAGCCTGGGCAACATGGCGAAACCCCATCTCTCTAAAAGCTACAAAAATTAGCCAGGCATGGTGGTATGTGACTGTAATCACAGCTGCTTGGGAGGCTGAGGCAGGATAATCACTTTAACCCAGGAGGTGGAGGTTGCAGTGATCTGAGATCACACCACTGCTACAGAGTGAGACTCTGTCTCAAAAACAAAACAAACAAACAGAAAAATAACAAAACAAACCCCCCCCCCCAAAACAAAGATAAATAGGTGGGACTTAATGAAACTAAGGAGCTGTTGCATGGCAAAAGGAACAGTCAGCAGAAAAAACAGCCCACAGAATGGAAGAAAATCTTCATAATCTATACAGCTGACAAAGGACTAATATCCAGAATCTACAACAAACTCAAATAAATTAGCAAGAAAAAAAGAAATTATCCCATAAAAAGTTGACTAAGAACATGAATAAACAATTCTCAAAAGTAGATATAAAAATGGCCAACAAACATATTGAAAAATGCTCAACATCACTAATTATCAGGGAAATGCAAATCAAAACTACAATGCAATACTACCTATGCCTGCAAGAATAGCAATAATTTAAAAATCCAGGTCAGGTGCGGTGGTTCACGCCTGTAATCCCAGCACTTTGGGAGGCCGAGGCAGGCAGATCACGAGTCAGGAGATTGAGACCATCCTGGCCAACATGGTGAAACCCTGTCTCTACTAAAAATACAAAAATTAGCTGGGTGTTGTAGCGCATGCCTGTAATCCCAGCTACTCAGGAGGCTGAGGCAGGAGAATCGCTTGCAGCAAGGAGGTGGAGATTTCAGTGAGCGTAAATTGTGCCACTGTACTCCAGCCTGGCGACAGAGTGAGATTCTGTTTCAAAAAACAAAAAACAAAAAATCCAAAACTAACAGGTGTTGGTATGGATGTGGTGAAAAGGGAACAATTTTTACTCTGCTGGTGGGAATGTAAGCTGGTACAACCACTACGCAAAATAGTGCGGAGATTCCTTAAATAACTAAAAGTAGGCCTACCATTTGATCCTGCAATCCCACCACTGGGTATCTACCTAGAGGAGAATAAGTCATTATATGAAAAAGACACTTGCACATGCATGTTTATAGCAGCACAGTTCAGAATTGCAATAATATGGAACCAGCCTAAATGCCCATCAACCAATGAATGGATGAAGAAAATTTGATGTATATATGCCCATGGATTCTCAACCAATGCCAATATTAAGTTGCCCTAACTTTCCCTTTGAAAAAGTGTAATGATAATAGTACATTTCAGGTAAGCAGTTGGAAAAGGAAATAGAAAAGGGAGCACAATGAAGAACAGGGATAGTCCATTAGGAGGGATGGTAAGTTTTAGAAATGAAAACCTGGCAAGAACAATATCCAGAAGTCCTTGCAACACGCATCCAAAAATATGTCACTGGCTAAAGAGTTCTCTAACACCAGATTGACTCTGGTGAAAATATCTTATCTTAGTTGATTATTAGGATATGGGACAGATAACCAGAAGAAGAATTCAGGAACAGCAATCAAGATAAAAAGATACAGATACAAAGTGCAGACAAACTAATTAAAATGATGTTTAGGAATAAAAGAGACACATAGTGATCAGAAATGAGCTCTAGCATTTAGGTTATTTCAAGAGCAACACTGATGATGCCAACAGCTAAGTAATGAAGCTGGAGCTCATTAAAGACTATTCCTCGGCAGAAGCTTTGGCCTCTCATTTGGGAATGAGGAGGGATGTGGAAGCTAGAAACCAGTCTGGATCTTTCAAGTTCCCAACACAAATTTTGAAGCGGCAACTAGATACCCAATATCTCTGTCTCTTCTATTAGTGCAGAAAGTGCTATGGAAAATATAAAATAATTTTAAAACGAGTTAATAAACTTTGAATGGAGGAATATTATACCCAAGATTTAGGAGGTTTCAGATAAACTTCCTCTGGCAGCCAAAAGTATGTAAACACTGTAACCCTAGAACTCTATTTTAGCTCCCTCTCCTTGTGAGGAGTTTTAATAACAATGACATTTCAATCATGGCGATTGTAACTGAATCTTTATTTTATTTATATGTTTATTTCCCTCATTAAGTCAAACATGATTTCTCAACTGACATCCAGACTAGAAATCCTGTCTCTAGCAAATAGCATAAACCACCCACATAGAAGTTTGTGCTGTCAGGGTAGCCGTGCCCTCCTTACCCAGTGAGAATCTGAGTTAACTGTTGGATCACATCATAGAAATTTCTTTTAATTCCTGACCAAAATTTGACAACGTCTGCTTCTCAGTAGTCACAGTATCAGTTAATAGACCTGGAGAATAACCCAGCATGGGAATTTTCAGAACTGATTTTAAAAATTATATCAAGGACTTATTTACTTTTAGAAAAAACTTTTCAGAAAGGTTCTTGGCAGCAGTGGACTTCAACTCACTGTCAGCTAAGCTGCCACATACTTCTGAGTTTCAGAGAGTACTTGGAGACTGGCTGCAAAGTATCATTCCTGGTCAAGCATAGGTAAGTGTTGTTTGGGTCAAAAAGAAGGAAAACTAGAGAAGACCAAAGTTGATTAGAATTAAACATTTATGCAGATTGTTGGCAGGACCTTGACATTAAAATGTGAACAGTTTGGGCCAGGCACAGTGGCTCACTCCTGTAATCCCAGCACTTTGGGAGGCCAAGGCGGGCAGATCACGAGGTCAGGAGTTCGAGATCAGCCTGGTCAACATAGTGAAACTCTGTCTCTATAAAAATACAAAAAATTAGCCAGGCGTGGTGGCAGGGGCCTGTAATCCCAACTACTCCGGAGGCTGAGGCAGGAGAATTGCTTGAACCCAGAAGGCAGAGGTTGCAGTGAGCTGAGATCACACCATTGCACTCCAGCCCAGGTGACAGTGCGAGACTCCATCTCAAAAAAATGTGAACAGTTTGTTGGGAAGGCATAGCATGGGACTGAAGGATGGGAGATGAGGAGGATAGAAAAGTCTATGGAAGACAGGCAATGTGAGAAGAAAGCAACTGGCTGTGTTGGCTTTGAAGATGCAAGCCAGGGAATGTGGTAGCCTCTAGACGCTGATAAGAGCTCTCAGCTAATAGCCAAAAGAAGACAAAACTCTCAGTCCTACAGTTGCAGTGAACTGAATTCTGCCAACAACGTGAATGAACAGAAACATGGATTCTTCCCTAGGGCCTCCAGAAAGGAACACAGCCCTATCAACACCTTGATTTCACCCTTATGAGAGTTTAAATAGAAACTAAGCTGAGTTTGACAAACTTCTGGCCTACGGAAATTGTGAGATAATACTTTTGTGTTGTTTAAAATGGCTACCTTTATGGTAATTTGTTGTGACACTAATAGAAAACTAGATAGATAGGTTTCAGTTTTGGACAATTTTGAAAAAACCTGCTGTGAAGCCAAATATAAATGCTTTTGTTTAAATATAAGTTTTCATTAATCTTGAGTAAATACCTGGGAGTGTCAGAGTCAATTTTCATTATTTGTGGTAGTTATGTCCTGTGATGTCTTCTTGAAGACTCAATTGGTGAGTAATGAGACATTGCTCCTGGGGGAAATATGGGGTCAAGTTCCTGTGAGCCTTTGGTGACAATGTTTTTGTCAACTGATAAATACATAACTGTTTTCTGTGTGTTTCTGTTTAACGACTTCTTATTTAATATATATTGTTGGTTAATTAACATTGAACTCACAGCCAACTGCACTATAACTCACATCTGAACAAAACTTATCCAACACACAAATTTTCTCTGTAAGGCACAGCATAACCTTCTTGTGCTTAGAAACACTAGACTGCACTCCAGCACTACACATGTGCGGGCTGTTTTAAACTCAAAATCACTCACCAAAAGCACAAAAATGCCAAAAACTAGCTAGACTACAAAAAGCACACTTATTTACGGTATAAGAACTAAAACTCAAAGTCAGAGCATCAACTTGTTCAATCCCAGCTGGAAAAGTGCATGCTGCATGACTAAAAATTTTTGGCTGCTCTGCACACATTAGTGAGTCAATGCAAAACTGCTGGTGACTATTGATTTTGGGGATCACAGATAAATTTTAGCAAGTAGGCAAATTCACTAATACAGAATTTGTGAATAATAAAGATTGATTGTATTATTGGATAATACCGTAAGCATATATTTAACTTCATGAGAAAAATGCCAAACTGTTTTCTAAAGTAGCTGTACCATTGTGCATTCTCACTAGCAACCTCAGAGAGTTCCAGTGGCCCACTCCCTCAACAGCAATTAGTGCTGTCAGCTTCTCTGACTTGAGCTATTCTAATCGGTATGTAGTGGCATCGCATTATGGTGTAATTTATGTTTCTATAATGGGTAATGATGCAGAACATATTTTTCTACCTACTTATTTGCCACCCTTATATCTTCATTGGGGAAGGTATTTCTGTTCAAATATTTTACTCATTTATTAAAAACTTGGTTGTTTGATTTCCTATTGTTGAGTTTTGAGAGTTCTTTCTATATTCTGGATATAAATCCTTTGTCAGATATGTGATTTTCAGATGTTTTCTCCTAGGATGTGCCTTGGATTTTCATTCTGTTAAGAGTATCTTTGACAGAGCAAACGTTTTAAAGTTTGATAAAATCTAATTATTTATTTTTATGGGTCACTTTTTTGTGGTGTTGTACCTAAAATCTCTTTGGCTAGCCTAAGGTCATGTAGATTTTCTTTTATGGTTCATTTTAGAAATTCTATAATTTTACATTTAGGTCTATGAAACATTTTGAGTTAATCTTTATGATGTATGTGTGGTATAGGTTGAAGTGTAGATAGATAGATAGATAGATAGATAGATAGATAGATAGATAAATGTCTCATTGTTTCCTAACCATTTGTTGAAACGACTCATTTCTCTATTGAATTGTCCTTGCATCTTTATAAAATATAAATTAACCACCTTTGTGTGGGCCCATTTCTGGACTGTATTCTGTTCCATTGTTCCGTATGTCTTTCTTTTCTTCAGTACCATACTTCCTGATTAGTGTAGCTTTATAGTGAGCCTTGCAATGACGTAGTATGAGTACTCCAACTATGCACTTTTCAAAATTGTTTTGGCAATTTGAATTACTTTGTATTTTCGTATAAATTTTTGAATTAGCATGTTGACAAAAAAATTCTGGAATTTTGATTGGGATTGTATTGAATCTGTGAATCTATTTTGGATGATCAACATTTTTATAATATAAAGTTTTCTAATTCATGAACATATTTTATGACTTAATTTATTTATGTTCCCTTTCATTTCTTTCATTCATTTTTTGTGTTTTCATCATATAGATTCTACATGTATTTTGTTAAGTACATGTCTATGTATTTCATTGTTTGTTTCTATTGTAAATAGTATTGCTTTTTAAGTGTCAATGTCCAATTAGCACATAGGAAAATACTTGAATTTTATACATTGACCCTATGACCTGTGACTTTGTAAACTCACTTATGGTTCTAGAACCCCTTCCCCTATTTTATTCTCAATTCCATAGGATTCTCTAAGTAGACAATTATGTAGCTTATGAAAAGTGATCATTTTATTTCTTTCCTTCCTATCTGTATGCCTATTTATTTTCCTTGCCTTATCTGTATGATGCTGAATAGGAATGGTGCAAGTGAACATCCTTGCTTTTCCCCGTAACTGGGGAACATCTGGTCTTTCACCATTAACTGTGATACTTGCTGCAGAGATCAAAAAATGCTGCTTATCTGGTTAATGAAAGTTTCTTTTCTTTTCCTAGTTTGCTGAATTTTAAATAAATATGAATAGATGTGGAATCTTTTTAAATGCTTTCTTTCTGCATCTCTTGAAAGATCCTGTGTTTTTTTCTTGTTAGTCTGTTTATATGATGCATTGTATTGATTTTCAAATGTTAAGCTAGACTTACATTTCTAAGATAAACCCACTTGGTTGTAAGGTGTTATCTTTTTAATATATTGCCGTATATTGTTTGTCATACTTTGTTGATAACTTTTGTGTCTGTGTTCGTGAGGGATATTGGTTTGTAGTTTTCCTTCTTGTAATGTCTGCTTTTGTCATTGCTGACTTCAAAATATGAGATGGAAAGTGTCCTCTCTTATGGTATTTTTGGAAAGATATTTTGTATAATTGGTATCATTTTTCCTTAAATGTTTGAAAAAGTTCACCACGGATACCATTTGAGCTTGCACTTTTGTTTGTTAAATGTCAGGATAATGTTTAAAGAATGTAATTGAGTAACTTGTATGTATCTGAGATATAGGCTACTTTCTCACACATTTTCTCAATTATTTTCATAATATATTTACTATTTCTACAGAAAATTTTGACTTAGGTTAGCACAAGGTATTGATGGGAGGAAAGATCAATTAGTAGGTTTGATGTAAAATAGACACTACTTTGTTAGTTTTCTATTTCACTGAGGAAATTAAAATCTTTTCACGGAAGAGCTAGACTTACAGTTAAAGATGAGGTAAACTTGTGACTTTAGATGAAGTCATGACTTCTTTGTGCCCAAATTCTCGTATCCAAAATATGAGTATAATGTGTCAGAAAAATACATTACAACAGATAAAGTATTCTGAATTTATGCCTAATTCATAAATGACTAAATTAGACTTTAATAGAATATAAACACGAATTTTTCATCAAGCTAGAAAATAATCAAATTTTAAGTATAATTATGGGAGAATTAACTCATCGTTCATTAAAATAGGTATTCCCTTTGCCTTCTGAGTATATAGCAAGACTTTATTTTCCAACCTCCCTTAGGAGTACTTGTAGCCATGTGACTAAATTACATCCAGGGTAACATGAGAGGAAGCATTGAATGCCACTTCTAGTCCAAGTTTCTAACAACCTCCTGTATGCAGTCTTTGAGTTTTTGTTCCCCTTCAGGCAATCAATGGTGATCTTTGAGATTGCACAGCTGCTATGAGCCTGGGTTCCCTGCATGAACGAGAATTACTCTGCCAACACATTCACCTGTCCAATAATGCTGTTTGAAAAACAAAATAATCTAATGTGTTTGGATCATTTGTTAACAATAACTGGTGTCACTTTCATTTGTACAATCAAGCAGGGTAAAAGTTGTCTCTTAATGCTAATATAACTTTCTTATTAAGAAAAATGAATGTTCAAATTTGAGCAATCCCAACAGAACAGAAGTATCCTATTGCAGAGGGAACATAATTTATCATCCCCCAAACCTACAAATCAAAGATTAAAAAAGAAAAATAATACTTAAGAGCTTATTAATCAGGTGAAAGATTCCAGGGGAGGATATATGTGATTTTGTTAGGTTGTTGTTGGTTTAAGGATAGGCATAATAATTTAAGATAGACATTTCAAGCAACAATGATATTTAATTTATATATTAAGAGCAAGAAACTTTACTTATACCTATAACTATGCAACACAGTATGTGAGCAATGTTGATTCAGGAATTGCTAAATTACTATTGGGAAGCTTAAAGATTTATATGTACTTATGAGCAATAGGAGATATTAGGTATTTATATGACTCACTAAAGATTTCCATAATTCTACTTTAATACTAAAAGGTATTCACACATTTAAGCAGAGTTCCACAGTACTTAAAAAAATAACAAACTGACAATTAAAATGCAGAGAGAGAATAGATTCATATTCTTCCTGTGTGGTGGAAGATTGTTTAGATTTCAAGATTTATTTTGTCCTGCCAACAGAGTTATTAATCATCCTTCCTCATTTCCTTTCACTGCTGGGATTGTCAAGGATTTTCTTTTACCTTGAAAAACGGCACATAGTGAAGGGTTTCTTTGCTTATTCCTGTAGTCTTAACATATCTTACTGAGTAAAGGTAAGTTGCTTTTTATTGTGTATTTCATTGTATTTTTGAAAAATTGCTTTTAAATCACGGCTTTGATTCCTCTCTTGGTATTGAAAGATCATAAACAAATATGTTTTTGTGTTATTTTTCTTTAGTAAGCTTTATGATTTTATCCTCGGCAACTGGACTAATTCAATAAGCAGCAGACCATAAGGCAGTAAACGGATATACTATTAATTTTTTATTGCCAAAGTTTCTTTTATGTACTATTTGATCTAAAGATGTTATTCACATTTTCATGATGACACTGGCAGATTTGAAAAAACTAGCCCTATAATTCCTATTGATAAAGCCTGGATATTTTTAACCCAGCAGCCCAAATGGTAACAAATCAAGTCTCACGGACCAGTTCATTAAGTGAAAGTTTTGAGTGGGAAAGGAAAAGGAAAGCAAGTAGCTCATAGCTCCTTTTCCGAATCAATAGAACACAATTGAGAAGGTTTAACTTCTGTACTAATACCGGTTCACTACAAGAACTTGGTGGATGATTTACTCTTTTCTTTGTTCGCCTTCTAAATGAGAAGTGTAGTCCTGAATTACCTCAAGAATAGCTTCTAAAAATTGCTTTGATTCTGTAGTTGCACAAAATTGGAGCTGAAGCAGTCAGCCATGAAAGCAGAATGGTTAAATTAAGAATAAATGGAAAGAAAACAAAGGATGTAAGGACATGCCTCATTCCCAGATGGCCTGGTTTCTGCAGGCCCTCACTCCCTAGACTACTTTGCTGCTAACTTTGCAGTTGTACTGATTTGTAAGTACAGTAGAATCTCCCATCTCAAACTCATTCTAACTAATCCAGTGCTCTCAATTCATATTCCCTTACCTTTGCAAATGATTTATATTCTATAGAGATCCAAAAGAAGTGCTAGATACAATGTAAAACATGGGTGCTAATGATAGTACAAGCCTTGAAAGGGCTTAATGTGACCTATATTTATTGAGTAAAACTTCATGGAAATACACATAGACATGTTTCATGTCCATTGAGAGCTTAGTCAGAGAAATAAGATCTGGTCACAAAAGATACATAAAATATAAACGGACAATCATGCAAAAGCTGTTTTATAGCTATTGATAGCCATACAAAAATGATAGCTAAATGACTGGTGTGGGTATTTCTATGTTCTTGTGTCCTGATAATTTTTCTGGGCATTCAGTTTACTCTTTGAAAGTTGTTTAGTGTGAAGCAATGCTGGAACAACAACAACAAAAATTATTCTTTTTGCATTGCTGAGGCGGACAATAAATACCAAAGGGACTCCAAGAGAAAAATATGATTCAAGGCTGGGTTGTATAAAAATTCTTTGTGGAGTTGGTAATACATGAGTTAGATATGTCCCCAAATCTATGGCAGATGTAATACTTAATGATGAAGTGTTAGAAACTTTCCTTTAAAGTGTGGAATGAGACCGGTATGCCCATCATGCCACTATTCAACATCAGACTAGTGGTCCTAGCAAACATAGTAAGATAAAAGTAATAAAAGGAATTAGAATTACAAAGCAATACACCAAAAAAGTCATGTTGCTGGACATTAATCTGTAATAGACATTTTATGAGATAGCTTTAATAAGACAATTTGCATGTCATACAATTCACCTGTTAAAATGTACAATTCAATTAATTTTAGTATATCCACAGTTGTGCAACTATCATCATAATTTAATTTTAGAACTTCTTTTTGTCCAAAAAGAAACATTACACCATTAGTAGTCATCATCATCTCATATACCCTTAGCCTTAGGCCACCATTAACATATTTTTGTTTCTAAAATTTACCTATATGGGCATTTCATGTAAATGAAATTGTACAATATGTTGTCTATTGTAGTCACAATAGAAGAAGTCACAATCACTTCTTCCACTAAGGGTAATGCTTTTGAGCTTCATCTATGTAATAGTATATATCAATGCTTCATAACTTTTTATTGGAAAATAATATTTTATTACATAGATAAGCCATACTTTACAGCCTATTCTTTAGTTGATGGATATCTGAATTGTTTCAACATGTTGGCCATTACAAATAATGTTGCTATGAACATTTGTGTATAAGCATTTTTATAGATGCATGCATTTATTTCTTTTGTCTCGCAGTGCAATTACTGGGTCATAAGGTTACTCTGTTTGGTAATTCTGTGATTACTTTAATGCAAATGGTTTAACCATTTGAGGAACTGCCAGACTGATTACCAAAGTAGCTGAAATGTTTTACATACCCACCATCAATATATGAAGTTTCCAGTTTCTATACATTCTCACCAGCACTTGTAATTATCTGTCTTTTTAATTGCAGTTTATCTAGTAGATGTGAAATGGAGCCTTGTTTTGTTTTGATTTGTATTTCTCTGATGACTAATAATGGTGGCACATCATTTCACATAACTATTGGCCATTTTGTATATGGTCAATTGTACATGGTAAATGGATAATTTTTATTTATTATAAATGAGTTTTTAAATGTTATTGAGTTGTGAGTTCTTTATATATTCTGGATACAAGTCCTTTATCTGGTGTATGATTTGCAAATATTTTCTCTCCTCCTGGGTATTGGTGTTGTATTTTCACTGTCTTGATGGTGTTCCTTAAAGGTAAAAAAATTTAAAAATGTTGAGAAAGTCCTTTTTTTTTCCTTTGAGATGAAATCTTGCTCTGTCATACAAGCTGGAGTACAGTGGCACCATCTTGGCTCACTGCAGCCTCTGTCTCCTGGGTTGTGTATATAAATACCTTCTCCTGCCTCAGCCTCCTGGGTAGCTGGGAGTATAAGCACACACCACCATGCACAGCTAATTTTTGTATCTTTAGTAGATACGGGTTTCACCATATTGGCCAGGCTGGTCTCAAACTCCTGGCCTCAGGTGATCTGCCCACCTTGGCCTCCCAAAGTGCTAGGATCACAGGTGTGAGCCACCGTGCCCAGCCAGAAAGTCCAATTTATCTACTTTTTTGTTGCTGGGTTTCTGGGTCATTCTGAAAACCTATTGCCTAATTCAAAGTCATGAATATTTACTTCAATGTTTTCTTCTAAGAGTTTTAGGTGTTTTAGCTCTCACAGTTAGTTCTATGATTCATTTTGAGTTAATTTTTGTACATGGTGTAAGGGAGGTGTCCAAAGTCATTATTTTGCATGTGGATATCCAGTTGTCCTAGAACCATTTATTTAAAACACAATCAAATTGTTCTGGCACCATTTTCAAAAATCAGTTGACCATAAATGTGTGAATTTATTTCTGGACTTACAATTATTTCAATGTCTACCCTATGGCAATACCACAGTATCTTGATAACTGAAGGTTTGTTGAAAATTGTGAAATTTGGATGTGTGAGTCCTCTAACTTTTCTTTTTTGATTGGGTTATTCTGCATCCTTGAATTTCCATATTAATTCTAGGATCGACTTGTTCCTGTAAAACTGCCAGTTGGCATGTTGATATGGACTACGTTAAATTTAAAGGTCAATGTGGGGAGCACTGTCATTTAATAATATTAAGTCTTCTTTGTGATCATTAGACATGGATATCTTTTAATTTATTTAGATTGTCTTTAATTTATTTCTTCTATGTCTTATAGATTTCAGAGTATGAGTTTGCTTTTTCTTATTAATTTTATTCCTAAGTATTTTATTTATTGTTTGATGCTGTTGTTAGTGGAAATGTTTTCTTAATTTTACTCTTGAATTCTCTATTGCTTGTGTATATAAATACAGTTGATTTTTAATGTGATCCTGTGTCCTGTAAACCCAATTAATATATTTATTTATTTTTTCCTCTTCTTTTTGAGACAGAGTCTTGCTCTGTCACCAGGCTGGAATGCAGTGGCATGATCTCGGCTCACTGCAACCTCTGCCTCCCAGGTTCGAGCGATTCTCCTGCCTCAGCCTCCCTAGCAGCTGGGACTACAGGCAGGCACCACCACACCTGGCTAATTTTTTGTATTTTTTAGTAGAGACGGGGTTTCACCATGTTGGTCAGAGTGGTCTCGATCTCCTGACCTCATGATCCGCCTGCCTCGGCCTCCCAAAGTGCTGGGATTACAGGTGTGAACCACCGCGCTCGGCCTCATTTATTATTTCTTTTCTTTTTTTCTTTCTTTCTTTCTTTCTTTTTTTTTTTTGAAACAGAGTTTCATTCTGTCGTCCAGGCTGGAGTGCAGTGGTGTGATCTCGGCTCACTGCAA
The DNA here is from genome assembly GCF_003255815.1 of Theropithecus gelada. Taxonomy (NCBI): domain Eukaryota; kingdom Metazoa; phylum Chordata; class Mammalia; order Primates; family Cercopithecidae; genus Theropithecus; species Theropithecus gelada. Next base: position 84,297,808 of record NC_037676.1, read on the forward strand.
CCTCTGCCTCCCAGGTTCAAGCGATTCTTCTGCCTCAGCCTCCTGAGTAGCTGGGACTACAGGTACACACCACCATGCCAGCTAAGTTTTGTGTTTTTAGCAGAGACAGGGTTTCACCATATTGGCCAGGCTGGTCTTGGACTCCTGACCTTGTGATCCACCCGAAGGCAATCTGCTTCAGAAGGATTCTCTCTAGCTTGGGGAAGGCCAGTCTTTTAGTTCTATTCAGACCCTCAACTGATTGAATGAGATCCACTCATGTTGTGGAGGGTAATCTGCTTACTTAAAGTCTACTGACTTAAACATCAAATCTTCCCAAAACATCCTACAGAAACACCCAGAAGAATGTTTGACCAAATATCTGGGCACTCTGTGGCCAAACTGACACATAAAATTAACCATCACAACCCTCATGGCTTATTGCTATTTGTCTATCTGTTACTTGGTTAGACTCTGTCAATGGGATCTATTTCTCCTACAACATGAAGTTACTGATGTCCCTCCTCAAAGAGTGCATCACTGGGCACATGCACAGTCACCTGAGATAACAATCAATTTAGCAGTGCTCTCTTTGACTGTCCCTCTCTCTGATCTTTCTGTTAAGCTGCCTACTTCTGTTGGCATCACACCTAGCTATTAGAGGATATTAGAATGTTAGGATAACATGCAGGTTAATTTCTCTGTTGTTTTTGATAATGCCATAAGACAGAAAATACTCCACAGTCTTATGAAATTAAATACAATTTTTTTTTCACAGTGTTGATCTCTGAGACCAGTCTTTCAGGTTTGTTCTGATGCCAGGGGAACTTTTCTTAACTGTCTCTTTTTGTGGTTTTCTCTTGTAAACTTCTAGGTGTTATACAGTTTAACTGATTACTTCATAGAGCTACCATACTATTCCTAATTGCTTACCACCACAGTCTCTATTGTTTTGAAGAGCGTCCTTAAGCTTGAAATTTCTCACATTTTTTTTTCCCAAATAAAGCCAGTTTCTTTACTGAGAGCTATGGAACTTGACTCTTATGGCCTGCCTCTTTCCAAAGGGAAAAGTTCTCTGAGCCACTTCTCTAGAGCTGGGGGAAGAAAGAGTGACCCACTCCTCTTAGAATGATAACCTCATACTATCCAAGAAGAGTGTACATTTTGACAATAGTCTCTGGTCTTCTTGGCTTGTGTTACCCTGTGTAAAACTCCTTCCCTACTAGTGAGCTGGGGTGAGGGTGATCTGCACCCTAGTAGTCACAGCCTGCTGATCCGGGTGTAGAACTTCTGCTCTACAAGATGATGCTAGGTGGAGGAGGAGTGCCTTAGAGCTCTGAGTCATTCTTGCCTGGAATACAACCTCTGCAATGTGGAGCCAGGGGAGAGATGAGAAATGTTGGTGTCTTACCCCTCCTGGGGAGGGACTGTAGCCCTTGACTGGGAGCAAAGGGGATAGTGAAAACTTTATGGGGCTGCACTCGCCTGTATTGAAGCTTCCATCATACTGAGCTGGGAGTGGGAGGAAAGGAGTGGGTTGAGACTCACGTGACAGAGACTCTTGCTTTTCTTACCAAGAAGGAGCAGATTTTCTTGAATAAATATTTCTTCATTTGTTACGTGCTCTTAGAATTATTTCCAGCTATTTTATGTGATGTTTTTATTTTTAAAAGTAATTTTCACCAGTTATAGCTGTTTCACTTGCCTCCACAGAACTCCTCATGCTGCCATTCTAGAAATCTGGGACCTTCTTTTATTAAATTTTTAAATAGTTTACACTATGCGACTCAGGCATCTCTGATTTTAGCCACAATTATAGTGGATGTTCACTGTGAGCTCAAGCTCATGCAGACTGCATTACATATCCAAGTGCATTTGTGCTTCTAAAAGGCAGTTCAGAAGTGCAGGGACGCAGGAGAATTAGTTGATAGAAGTAATGCCCTGACAACTCTCAACTAGTGGAGGGCGGGTACCAGTGGATGAAGGTCCTGGCTTTCCACCTTTTCAGTGTATTAATATGAGAGACATATTGGTCATTTCCCAGAGGGTCTCATCCTCTTCAACCTACAAAAGGGCAAATAACAGAAAAATAATTTGTAAGAAGGGCAATAAAATGTCTACATATCCAAAAGGCCACTAAATCTCACAAATAGTCTGGTGTATGCAAATAATACCAAACATATTAAAATCGTTACGTTGGCAAAAGTTCAAAAAGCCTGATAATACCAAGTATATGCAAAGATGAGGAACAGGCTGGGCGCGGTGGCTCAAGCCTGTAATCCCAGCACTTTGGGAGGCCAAGACAGGCGGATCACGAGGTCAGGAGATCGAGACTATCCTGGCTAACATGGTGAAACCCCGTCTCTACTAAAAAATACAAAAAACTAGCCGGGCGACGGGGCGGGCGCCTGTAGTCCCAGCTACTCGGGAGGCTGGGGCAGGAGAATGGCGTAAACCCAGGAGGTGGAGCTTGCAGTGAGCTGAGATCCGGCAACTGCACTCCAGCCTGGGCGACAAAGCGAGACTCTGTCTCAAAAAAAAAAAAAAAAAAAAAAAAGATGAGGAACAATAGAAATGCTCATGTGCTACTGGTGGGCACATGATTGTTATCAGATGCTTTGGAGAGCAAGTTTGCAGTGTCTAATAAAAGTGAAGGTGTCCATAACACATGATCCAGTGATTCCACTCTTGGATACACCAGGAGATGAAAAAAATGATAGCAAAAGTGTTACCATGTGTCACACACTTTTAAAATGTTTTCTATATTAATAACTTTCTCATAATAATAGCTTTGAGGTAGGTACTATAATTACCCAAATTTTATATATAAGGAAATTGATGCAGAGAAATGCAGAGTAACATGCCTAAGACCACAAAGCTAGTATTTAACAGGACTATGTTTAAATCAAAGGAGTCTGACCTTAGAGTTCATGCTCTCAACTACTGACTATATTGTATAAAATTATTTGTAACAGCTTTGTTTGTAATAATGAATCATAGATATGGGTGTTGATAAAGTTATGCATATTGATGTGGAAATATGTTCCCTCTAGGTACATATAAATACACATGCATCTAAAAAAAAATTCATCTTGTATATGTTAACATAGGTGATTAGGGGAACAAAATAACTTACTGGAAAATAAGTTTAATATAATCTTATTTTGATTAAAACAATAAAAGCTGTTATCTTAAATTGCAAAGGAAAAGTTCTGAAACGATATTAAAAAATTTTAACAAAAGATTTTTTGATGATGTCATTATATTATGGGCCATAGTCACTATTCATATTTATCTATTTTATGTGTTTTATTAAAGAGCAAGTGCTATTCTTTATGAGAAATATAAAATTTATCATAGATTGATTTTCATGAGAAGTGATTGCAATGAGAAAAATGACACTTAACATGGTTGAAGAAATATAGAATCCTCGTTACCACATTAAGACTTTTAACATTTCTAAATGTCCTCATGACAATGGCTAGTGAAGATGACTTGGGATAAACATGTTTAAACTGTGGAAAAGAGCATGCGAGGTAGATGATAGTAGAGAATAATGTGAATGAATAGTAAATTCAGGTTATAGAATGATATATTCACATACATCTTTCTGTTTTCTATAAGATTAAATAATTTTTAGAGTTATCAGTAGGAAATTTGTGTGAATTCAAGCACCAAGAGGAAGGTATGGCAGTCAGGTCAGGGCAAAATCAGCTGACAGTGAGGCTTTTAGGGACAAAGTGAAGGTATATTATTTTAGTTATGATACAAGTAAAAACTTAGAATCAGGTGATGCTGCAGAAGAGATTCCTGTGCTGGAAGAAGATACTGCAAATTTGAAATGTCATGATTCTATACTTAAATCTAGCAGTTTTCATTGACTAACAACAAAAAAATAGAAAAAATTACCTTTGGTTGAATCATTTAAGTCAATTGTATTTGACATATATTTATTATTTGTATATTACATGCTGGAGACACTGCTAGGTACTATGGTAATACAAAGGTTGCCGGGACATGATACATACCCCTTAGTAACTATAATAGTGTACTATCTTCATGCAGTCTCACATATGTCTATTTTATTTTCATTACTCAATTATCCATCACTAGCTATTTAGTAAGCATATATTCTGGCACAGAAAAGTATTAATTTGAAGTAAAATTTTTATTTAGCAACTTAGTCTTTCATGTTCAATATTGAGAATAGAAGTTTTGCTTATTGAAATCACATTTTATGAAAACAGCAAAATGCTAAATGTGTTCTTCAAAATTTATTCTCCTCATTTGCAAGTGTTGTGATGTGCATTATAAATGATGACTTTGCTTTAGCCTTACCCCTCCTCATGCAGTGAGGAATCTTCAGGGACAAGAGGATGCACCCATATGGAAACTGTACTCCTTCTAGGATTCCAAAATTCTCGGAGGCCCACTTCTAAGTGCCTTTTGGGAACTCATTCCCAAGTCTGTCTTTAGTGACTCGTTAAGTACCCAGTGGTGCACTTCTCTGCCCTAGTTGGTCAAGAGTGGCTATTTGGGGAATGTTGATGGAACTTGTCGGGTAGACTGTGGTCTCCACAGCACGTGTGTATGAGGTCTGCAAAGGAGATGACGGATTCAGGGTCAGGGAGAGGTGGTTGGGGGTCTGCATTGGTACTTTTCCCTGGACTCTTCAAATATTAGGAGAGGCTTTGTCTTTATATTCTTTCTCTTATCCTTTATTTTTTCTTGTAATAGGCAATGTTTCTTCACACCTTAGACCCTGTTCACATGCTGTTCTGCTTTTTGTCATCAATTTCTTAATTCCCCTGTCACCAGTCTTTTGGGTGAATTCTCATCTTTCATTTCCTAACTTAATGCTGCCTCCTCAAAGAGGTTTTCCTTTTTAAAAATTTTTTAATTAAAAATATTTTGGCTGGGCGTGGTGGCTCACGCGTGTAATCCCAGCACTTCGAGAGGCCAAGGTGGGCGGATCACGAGGTTAGAAGTTAGAGACCATCCTGGCCAACCTGGTGAAACCCCATCTCTACTAAAAGTATAAAAATTAGCTGGACATAGTGACGGGAGCCTGTAATCCAGTTACTTAGTAGGCTGATGCAGGAGAATCATTCGAACCCAGTGGGTGGAGGTTGCAGTGAGCTAAGATTGCACCATTGCACTCCAGCATGTGCGACAGAGCAAGACTCCGTCCCCCCCAGCAAAAAATTTGTGGGTACATAGTGTGTATATATATATAAGTTACACAGGTTGTTTTGAGACAGGTATGCAATGTGAAATAAACACATTATGGAGAATGAGTTATCCATCCCCTCAAGCATTTATCCTTTGTGTTGCAAACAATCCAATTATACTCTAAGTTACGTTAGAATACACAATTAATTTATTATTGACTATAGTTGCCCTACTGTCATATCAAATAGTAGGTCTTATTCATTCCATGTTTTTTTTGTGATTGACCATTAACCATTCCCACATTGCCCCTAAAATTCCACTACTCTTCCCAGACTCTGGAACCATCCTTCTACTCTCTATGTCCGTGAGTTCAATTGATTTGATTTTTAGATCCCACAAATATGTGAGAACATGTGATGCTTGTCTTTCTGTGTTTGGCTTATTTCCCTTAACATAATGATCACCAGTTCCATCCATGTTGCTGCAAATGACTGGATCTCATTTTTCTCATGGCTGAATAGTACTCCATTGTGCATATGCACTGTGTTCTTTATCCATTCATCTATTGATGGACACTTGGATTGCTTCCAAATCTTAGCTATGATAAATAGTACTGCAACATACACAGGAGTGTAGATATCTCTTCTACATACTAATTTTCTTTCTTTTGGGTATATATCCAGTACTGGAATTACTGGATCATAAGGTAACTCAATATTTTTGTTTTTTGAGGAACCTCTAAACTCTTCTCTATAGTGGTTCTACTAATTTACATTCCCACCAACTGTGGAAAGCGTTCCCTTTTCTCCCCATCCTCTCTAGTATTTGTTATTGCCTGTCTTTTGGATAAAAGCATTTTAACTGGGGTGAGATGATGTCTCATTGTAGTTTTGATTTTCATTTCTCTGATGATCAATGATGTTGAACACCTTTTCATATGTCTGTTTTTGCCATTTGTATGTTCTCTTTAGAAAAAAGTCTATTTAAATCATTTGCCCATCTTTTGATTGGATTATTAGCTTTTTTTCCTAGAGAGTTGTTTAAGCAAGGAGGCTTTTCTTGAAGCACATTCTATGTTAGTTTCTTATATACAGGCCCTAAGAAAACCCCAGTGTATTTTCCTTTATTGCACATTCTCCTAGCACTTAACTTTATGTAGTTATTTGTCTAACATATGTAACAAGCACTATACTTAAGTTTCATGGCAGTCGGCATAATGCGTGTTTTATTTCTAGTTCCTTTTCTATCATCTAGTACAGTGACTGGCATATAATAAACATTTAATAAATAAATGAACAAATAAATAGACAAGTGAATCTGTGAAAGTCTCTCCATGAAATCAGAATTTTTCTCACTTCGTTTTTTCTAAGCTTTGGAGGCCCAGGCATTGGGCGTGTTATTTTTAATTTGTCTGCAATGCAAGGTGTCACACAAATTAAAAATAGCCTCCCACGGGGTTCAAAATTTGGGGACCAAGCAATTTACTACTGTTTTTGAAGATGCGATTCTGTAGTTGGCTGAACAATGCCCTCCCCGCAAAGATGTCCACACCCTAATACCCGAAACCTGTCAATATGTTACCTTCCATAGCAAAAGAGATTTTGCACACATGATTAAGGTTATGGAACTTGAGATAGGGAAAATTATCCTGAATTATCCAGGGAGGATCAAATCTTATCACATGAGTCAGAGAATCAGAGAAACTTTCTGACTTGTAAGAGAGAGTTGGAAGCCCTGCAGACACCATGATATTAGCCTTGTGAAATCCATGTCAGTCGTCTACCTACAGAATTGTAAGATTATAAGTTTGTATTGTTTTAAACCACTAAATTTGTGATTACTGCCACATACTGTAATGGGAACTTTGAAGTTGAAGTCTTTTCTTTTAATCTGGGGAGAATGCTCTTTACTGACCTTACATTTGGGAACACTCACTCCATGTTTTCTTTTATGGCCTGAATCTCAAGCTTACTCATTCATATATGCTTTTCCAGTCCCATACTACTAATAAAAGACTTATCAGAAATTTTTACAACATTCCTGAAGAAATCTCCTTACAACACCCTGAAATTTTTTCAAAAAGATTTAATGTCTGATGCAGTGTACAATATATTTTCTGGTTATCAAGTTTTGCTTTTAGTTTAACATATATTCTAGACATATGAACAATTTAAGTTTACATCTTTTAACAAAAACGTCAATATTTCTAGAGCAAGATCTCAAATGATAATGATAATTTTGGTATGCATCAACATGGCGACCTTGTAACTACAAGTTCCAGTATTATGTCCTCAATGAAAGTCAGCATTTGCTAAGTAGTTTATTTAAGAAAGAGGATAGGGAATATGTGTGTGTATATTATGTATATATGTGTGTGTATAACTATATATTATATAATATATAATGTGTATGTGTGTGTATATGTATATATAATGTATATATATGAAATACACACATACATAATATAACATAATATATGTTGTGTACATATAGTATACATAATATGCACACACATTCACACACATATACACACATATGCATACATTATATATATAATGTTATATGTATATGTGATTTTCCTTTCATGAAGCACTTGAGTTTATGGAATTCAAGTTAAACTAAATTACAATGTAATGTATAGTAGTGGTTTTATTATATTGTGGCTCAGGTTTTATTTTCCTTCATAAAATCATACAACTTTAAAAGACATTCTCAGAATGCAAATTTTAACAATTGTAAGAAAAGTAGTAAGTAAAATGGGTATTCATTATGCTATTTTTTTCTACATTTGTATATGTTTGAAAATTTCCATAATCAAAAAAAAAAAAAAAAAAAAGGAAAAGAAACCAGGCTCTGGTAAACATGGTCAAACTGTCAGAGGCACGGAAATTCCAGGGGGCTTTAAATTTGAAATTATCGGAAGGATGTTAAGCTTTGTTTGATTTTATCATATCATGTTCTCTGACATCTTTTTTTTTTTTAATGGGTGCGTGCTCTACATGTCATTCAGCCAAAGGCACAATATCAAGAGATCTTCTGCAAAAACAGTAGAAGTCTGGGCATTCAAATTAGCTGATGTGGAAGAGACATGGAAAGCATTAAGACAAGGGAGAGCTAGAGTGAATATCAATTTGTTATATAAAATATATGCAGCTCTCACTATATGCAAATGTAGATAGGTATGGCTATTCAAATTCTGTTCTCTATTTTCAATAACTTTCTTCTTGGTGTTTCTTTAAAGAAAAAAGTGATAGTAACCTTCAAAAAAATAGATGAGTTTTATTATTGCATTTTAAATGACTTTAGTGTTCAATAAGATTATATATTTGAGGATAAGAAAATTAAACTCCTACACATTTAAGGGAAATTAGTGGAATAATAAAAAAATTGCAATTTAATGGTATCATCATTCATCATCTCCTTTTCTTCAACCAAACATATCTGGGGTAGCATATGGCTGTGTGACTATGATTTTTGTATTTGCCAACAAGTCAATGGAGAGAATCAGTTCTTACTGGTCTTGTGTTTTGATTCTTCTTTAACATTGTGCTACAGCTCACTGACCTATCAGAGCAAGCAAAATTTCTCTTCTCATCCTTTCATCTGTCAATATCTATTCCTCTAAAATTAAATCCCAATGACAATCCTATTTTGGATAGAATGAGAGACATGCAGTTTAGTCTTGCAATTTATTTTTGCTGCTAAATGAAAAAATAATGCCATTAATGTGCCTGTGTTTCAGTGACATACCCTAAAAAAAATTCCAGACTTGTGTATCCAACATTAATGAGAAAAGCTGATTTTCTCTTCTCCCAGCCCTGATGTTCAATACCACTTTCAGTGTACATTTGTTGTAGAAGAGGTCTTGGCCTCTACTTTTATGCCATGAAATATCGTTAAAAAATCCAGTGACATTTAATAGAATTGGTATAATTTATTCTTTTAAGAGATCATACCACAACATAGTAGATCTCAGGTTTGAGATTTTCTTGATCTATGGAACAGAAGTGATCCTATGATTTGGCCTGTTTCCCCAGAATCCTGGAATTATAGCTATGTGGTTTATTTCTGAATGAGTGTAAGACAAGACATGGCCTTTCCCTGACATTTAAAAAAATTTAGGCCAAACTCTCTAATAATCTTTAAATGCAACTAGACATAAGCATGTTTATCATGTTTCAAACAAAAACCAGATCATTAAAAATCTCTATGGAAGATTTTGTTGAAAAGTTCAGTATTTCATTATATCAACAATATTTTACCTTTTAAGAAAGTGGCTAGCTAGGAATGTGCATCCTAGGTCTTTTCCTTTTATAAACCCTGATTTTTCTCAAAAAAAGATGACTTTCCATGTCCAAGTTACATGAATACATTTTCTGTATGTTCAAAACAGCATCTCATTTTTTACTATTGAAAATTATTTCTCATTAGTTCTTAGTTTGGATAACTAGTGACGATTACCATTGACCATGCCATATTTTTGTTTTCCTTTAGTAGGTAAACCATTAGTTCTAAGATATTTGCTTTATTTAAAAAAATCACAGTCTCCTTTTTACTTTCAAAACCTTTTTTTGTTTCTTGGTTGTTTTCCCAGCAGCATGATTTTCAGTCACCTTAGGTAGGACCAGGGTCTCCCCTTCCCTCATAAGGCTACAGAACTCAGGTAAAAGTAACGTACTTCGGATAAAGCATGAGAATTTGGTGACCAAACAGATCCATCTTTGAATCCCACTTTCACCTGATAATGTTAAGAATAAATTTAGTAATAAAGGTTGGTGCAAAAGTAATTGTGGTTTCTGCAGTTACTTTTAATAGCACAAATCGCAATGACTTTTGCACCAATCTAATATAGGCAAAGATTCTGGCACAATGTTGTACAACAAATATTATTTCCTTTCTCTTTATTTCTGAACACCATTTCTTCTGTAACATGTGGGTTATTATTCAAAATTTTAGTTTGAACTAGCAAGTAAAGTATTTGACAGTGTCATTAATATAGCATCATTCAACAACTATTAGTCATTATTAAAATTGTGACCTTTACTTTTCCACCCAACTTTTTCTTACTCCATTTCTCATGAAGTTTTTTATGCTTTCAGTATAAACTATATTTATTGTTCTCTTCCAAGTATAATACTGGGAATATTCTTGTCTAGGAAGTAGCTTTTCTTGATGTCCCTTTCAGTAGGCTGAGTTCCTAAAGGTAAAAAGTAAAAGGCAGGTGAAGTGGAAGACACAATACAGAATTAAATAGCAAGGAAAAATTGGAAGGGCAAAAAAGGAAGCTACATTTGTCTTATTTGAATAGTATTTATGAAAGACAGTTTTTGAAGAGCAATGTACATGCTCTAATGAATTGTTATGATATTGATATTTTTACATTCATTATTTGGCCTTTTGACTAATCTATTATATTAATGGTGCATATTGATATTTGACCAACTTAATCATATTTGAAATTAACATGATACAGGAAATCTACTGTGTGATTACCATAAAATATGTTTTTATTTTATGAATGATATGAAATGTTTAGGAATTGGAACTTCACATTTCATGGGGAGAAAAAAATTGTGGCGATGTTTTAGTAGAGATGGGTATATTTATTGTTCAGAATACATTTTGAGGAAAATGGAATAAACTATGACCACTTGTGCTTTCATTAAACTATATGAAGTTAACAGGTTAGGACTTTCTTCAAAAATAAATCTGGTTTGATATCAACATTCTTGAACACGTGTTTTAAGTAATATTATAATAATCACTTATATCTTCTTATATCAGTGCTGGCTGTTACCTTCTCTAATTGTTCTTTTCTATGTGACCTGTTGTCACAGAATTACTTTTAACATTTGATTCTAGTCTATTATAAAATCCTTTCCTTACCAGCAATGTAGTATTAATAATGGAAAACCAATATATGAAGTGTGTTATTGAGTCTTCTACATTTTACAGTATTCAGTCAATTTTCCATATAAGAATACTACAAGAGTCCTCTCTCTCAAGAGATCTCTTTCTCACCAAGGGCTACAATTGCAATCTTCCAGAGTTCCTGATCTATACAACCAACTGAGGTGTTTCACCCGAATTCTATGGTGCATTTAAAACAGCTTATTGCTCATCATTACAGACATTTAAACTGTGGCTATGCAGAGCAGAGCTTGTTATTTTTCCTCCAAACAAATATTTTATTAATGAAAGGAGGCACCACCACTCATGTAGTTGCTTATTTTCTTTCTGGGAATCATCCAAATGCCTCCATCTTCATAAGCAGCTCCCGTACCCAATGACTGCATCTTTTGAATTCTACCTTCTTAACTGAATCCATTCCTTGGTCTTCATCTCTACAGTCCAACCATCCTTAGGCCATCGTCATTTACCCAGTTTACTGCAACATCATCCTATTTGGTTTGCCTGACTTTACATAGATACAAATAAAGATGGGTTATTTGTGTCATGTCACTCTGCTGATTAGAACAGGAGGAATGGCTCTCCTCTTCCTTACAATTAAAACAGTTACGCTTATGGCCTGGTTCCAGTTGCCTCCTTCAGCCTCATTTCTCTGTTCTTGCCCAGCATTTTCTGCAACAGCTCCACTGGACCTCTTACAGTTCCTGCAGTAGCTCATTCACTATCCTGCTTCAGAGACTTCATCTTACCATGTTCTTTTCCTGAGATATTTCTCTCTCTACTGTATCTTTTTGCTTTATTCAGGTCTTCAAAGGATTGGATGAGGCCCATCACAATGGGGAGTGCAATTTGCTTTACTCAGTTTAACGATTCAATTGTTCATTTCATCTAAATACTCTCTCACAGGCACACATCACATATACATATGTGATATGCATTTATGTGTATATACACATATATATACACACATACGTATATGCATATAAAAAGAGATGTGTCATACAGAATTTGCTTACATAATTAAGAAGGCTGAAAAATCTGTAGCAGCCAAGCTTGAAACCCAGAAAATTGATGGTATAGTTTCAAGCCTGAAGCAAGACAGCTGATGGTGTAAGTTCCAATCCAAGTATGAAGGAAGAAGAAATCTGATGTCCCAACTAGAGACAGTCAGCTAGAGAGAGTGAATTCTTCCTTACTCTATCTTTTTTCTCTATTGAGACCTTCAAAGTGTGTCTGGAGTTGGTTCCTTCTGGTGGGTTCTTGGTCTTGCTGACTTCAAGAATGAAGATGCAGACCTTCGTGGTGAGTGTTACAGCTCTTAAAGATAGTATGTCTGGAATTTGTTCTTTCAGATGTGTCCAGAGTTTCTTCCTTCCAGTGGATGTCTGGTCTCACTGACTTCAAAAATGAAGCCATGGACCTTGGCAGTGAGTGTTACAGCTCTTAAAGGTGGTGCAGACCCAAAGAGTGAGCTGCAGCAAGATTTATTGTGAAGAGTGAAAGAACAAAGCTTCCACAACATGGAAGGTAACCCAAGTGGGTTGCCACTGCTGGCTGCAGTGGCCAGCTTTTATTCCCTTATTTGTCCCTGCCCATGTCCTGTTGATTGGTTCATTTTACAGACTGCTGATTGGTGCATTTACAATCCTTTAGCTAGACACAGAGTGCTGATTGGTGTGTTTTTACAGAGTGCTGATTGATGCGTTTACACTCCTTTAGCTAGACACAGAATGCTGATTGGGGCATTTACAATCCTTTAGCTAGACCCAGAGTGCTGATTAGTGCATTTTTGCGGAGTGCTGATTGGTGCATTTACAATCCCTTAGCTAAACACAGAGTGCTGATTGGTGCATTTTTACAGAATGCTGATTGGTGCATTTATAATCCTTTAGCTAGATGCAGAGCGCTGATGGGTGCATTTTTACAGAGTGTTGATTGGTGCATTTACAATCCTTTAGCTAGACAAAGAGTGCTGATGTGTGTGTTTTACAATCCTCTAGCTAGACAGAAAAGTTTTCCAAGTCCCCACTCGACCCAGGAAATACAGCTGGCTTCACCTCTCAATCCCCTCTCTAAACAGGACACCCCAACTGCTATTGGGATTAGGCGATGACCACTCTAGCTTCCTGCTGGATAGGGGCAAAGAAGGGGCCCTGCAGTGGTAGTGTCCTCCAGAGGGGAGCTCTCTAGGCCAGCCAAAGGGTCAGCGGGTTGGTCCAGGGGTCCTCGGTAGAGGTTGTTAGTTGAGCTCATTTGGGGTTCTATTGTAAGACCATCTGTAGCTTGATGGCCTTGATCCTAGAGGAAACAAATTTGACAAGGAGGTTAAAAATACAGGGCCCAAAGGTGAGTAATAGTAAGATGGCAGTCACGGGACCTGGAAAGGGGAGAAGCCTTGTCGCCCAACTCCAGAGGTTTGTATAAGAGTTTGAAAGACCTTGTCTGATTTCAGAAACCTTTTCCTGTAAATGCCAGGCAGCAACTCGTTTTATCCCTGACTGGTTAGTGTAAAAACAACACTCTCCCCTAAGAAGGTGCGGAGTCCTCCTTTCTCAGCAGTGAGGAGGTCTAGGCCTCGGCAATGTTGGAGAGTCACTGCTGCCAAAGAGTCTATTTGGGATTGTAGAGTAAGGATCGATTCTGTAATTTCTTGCAAACTGTCTGAGAGATCCTTTGAGAGTGTGTGGTAGTAGGATAATGAAGTGGATAAACCTGCTATTCTGGTTTCTGTAGCAGTAGCCATTCCTAACCCTATAAGTAGGGTTATTAGTTGTATGGCCCTGCACTGATGGACTTGAGCTTTGAGAGGCACAGATAGGCCTCTCAAAGATTAGAAGATTAGAAGTTAGGATAATATGTGTTACACTGTTAACTTTTAGCAAACTTTACTTTTGTTGAAAACCTTGTAAGTTTGGGATTTCAATTATTCTTTGCTATTACTAAGACCTCGTTCAGTCCATATTAACTTAGAATTGGTATAGATGACTCCTTCCTGATTCTGTAAGTACTTTAAGGTTTGGCTGAATGAAAACAGCATGCACGTTTGAGCAGACCAATTATTAGGCAATTTTCCTAACTGCTTCTACAAGAGTTCCCTTATCATTTACTGAATACCCATTGTGTCTTTTTCCCTTAATCACCTGGGAAGAACCATCTATCCTTCTGTCCTGAAGGGAGTTCCTCTTAGGTTTGGTTGGACCTTTGTAGGGTAATTAATTAAAGTTTAGATCCCCTATTAGGAAACCTGCTGGGTTAAGGATTTTTGATAGGAAGGCTACCGGTTGTCAGTGGCGTCAGGGCTTTTGGGCTACGCCCTTGTTTACACTGACAACAAGGTGGTATTGGAGTGTTATAAGGTCACGGAGAAGACCTCCAATTATCAATTATAGGTTTTAAATTTACCCTTGTTTTTAAAGGAATGGGGTACACTGTTTTTCCTTTGCTACTTCTATCTCTTTCTCTCTCTTTGACTCCTTCTTTGTCTGTCTCTTTCTCTCCTCTCTGTCTCTTCCTCTCTTTGACTTTCTGTCTCTCTTTCTCTCTCTCTCTCTGACTCCCTCTTTGTCTCTGTCACTTCCTCTCTCTCTCTTTCTCTCTCTCCCACTGTTTGTCTGTTTCTCTCTTGTCATTCTACTGGTCTTTCCCTGCCTCTGCCAGCCATTTATGCTGCAGTTCTCCCCTCTCCAAAGGATTGGATGAGGCCCACCACAATGGGGAGGGCAGTCTACTTTACTCGGTCTACTGACTCAGATGTTCATCTCATCCAAATACACTCCCACAGGCACATCCAGAATAATGTTTAACCAAATATCTGGGCACTTCATGGTTCAGTCAAGTTAACACAAAAAACTAAGTGTCATATCCTTCTAGTCTCAGCATAGACATTCATTTTTCCAGGAAAATTTCCATGACCCCCAAGTCTTGGTGAGACTATATTCTTATGATCTCGTCTGTTCCAACAATATGTTGTTACCCCATCATAGCACCTACCTCACTATCTTGTCATTGCCTGCTTACCTTTCACATAGGACTTTACACCCTAGTCCTGCATTTGTCTTGCTTATTCTTACCTCTGTACTTCGTAACTTAGAAATTACTCTTTGACACTTAGGAGGTGTTCAATAAATGTTTGTTGAATGCATGAGATATTCTATTAACCTTTATCTTGAATCCTCACTAACATTAAAATAGTACAATTATTTTAGCTTAATTGCTTATATAAAATCAACATTTACTCCTGGCCAATTATGGCTGAATATATGTGTAACAATATTCAACATTCTGGTTTCATTAACTTTCCTCTGGGATTTGTACACTAAACTTGCTCAATCTGTGGTTTAGCTATTTTATGCTGATGAAAGCTGCGGCTACCTTGTTAGAATTCTCTTTGTTGCTCACCACGAGGGAAAAGGGCATTCAATTTAGCTGTTTCAAATTAGAAAGTAGCATATGAAAGCAAAAGAAGCTTTGGAATAAAAAGTGTCCTAGGCTAGAAGACTAGTGCTGTTTGCCTTCATTTTGTCTTAATTATTGACTTCTACATATTGAGCATTTAGAAACATACCTGGCACAAAAGAGGTTCTTAAAATTGGTAGGTGAGCTTACTTTTGATAAGTTACAAAAGTTATTTTAGTCACAGTGTTCTCATTTAGTAAGTGATGATAATTATCTATTTTACAAAGATTTTTGAGAATTACAGCTAAGTTAAACCTGCTCAAATTGAGTACAGTAGGTGAAAAATGAAAGTCTTATATTTCTTATTTTCATAGCATTAGAAGACCTGTGAATGTGTTTATAAGCATAAAGTATTTGTTTCATCCTGCTGTCCCCAATCTTGCACTTTCCCTCCTTTATTTTTAAATACTTTTTATGGGCCAGGCATCGTGCTAAGTGTCTTAAGTACATAATATTATTTTATTTTAATAAGATATTGTTATCTTTGGTTGATGAAGATTTAATAACTTGCTCATAAAAATTTAGTAACTTGCTCAAGCTCACACAGCTATGGAATTGTAAACTCTAAACTGGCATCTGGGTTTATCTTACACAAAAATTTGATCAGCATTCTACTGTTCTATGACCTTTGGATTTGCACAAGCACAGAGTGTATGATGTTTAGGAGAGCATGGCAAGGATAACTTAAGAGCATTTCCACAAGAGTATGAGAAGGTGCTTGCTCCAACTGCTCTTGGTTCCTTCTCGCTATATTGACTGCCTCTCCCACCCACAGTTGGGCCTTCATGCCCAGAGCTGAGCTGGAACACAGTTTGGCTGCCATAGAGGAAGTCTTCTCTGGACAGACTTTGAGTTTCCCTGGACTGCACTGAGAATTAGCAATGGGAAGATTATTTGTCTTTCCTTCTGCTTTGAAAAGAAGATAAGAAAAGACCAGGCTGGCTATTTCCAGTTAAAGGGAAAATGCAAAGATGAAACTTACTTTATACAGTATGTCTACACCCATCCAGGGCCCATGTTCATCTCAATATATAAATTGAATCTCTATGTTAACTTTCACTCCTTTCCATGTTTCCTCTTCTTGTATTTATTTCCACAGTCACCATTCTTCCATTCTATCAAAAGTACTTCTCTTTTTTTGTTATTATTGATCTTTTCTACTTCTCTACCTTCAAGAATCTTATTTTTTTCTTTAATAAAAATGACATGAAATATTTCGATTACAATTTTCTTTCAGTTACCACCTTATTTTTACTATTTGATGTAAAACTCTTAGAACATAGAGCTATCTTAATTTTTTTCCTATTATCTTCCAAGTTCTACAATTTAAATTTTGTTAAAAGAACACTAAAAATATGTTTGATTGAGTTAAATAAAAATCAGTTGAATTACATTTACAATCTTATAAATTAACTGAATGGTAAAAAGTGATTTCATTGTTTTCATCTGATAACTTCATATTCAAAGATGCATATTTAATCAACTATGTTGTTGTATTTTACCTCTGAAGAATTAAAGTTTTTCTTTGTAATTACTAGGGGCCATCTTTTGATATTGCAAATATTTAGCCAATTAACAAATAAGTCTGATTTTCCACTCAAGGATTAATAAATTGATCCTTATAAGAAATTTATTCAATTATAGTGGGAAGATATCCTTAATAAAAATGTCAATAATTAAAAAATTAAATATATGAGTATCTAGTTTGTTCTGATTACCTGTTCTTAATTAATGTGCAAGCATATATAGACACATGCATACACATACACACATACACACAGATATTTTTGCCTACTTTAACCCATATCAAATTTACTAACAGTATGACTACTGAGATGTGGAAAATTATTCTATTTATAATTAATTTAGTTTTTTGGAAAAACTTTTAAACACTTGGTTTAAAAGTGGAAATTAACATTCTAAACACAATGTTTTCAGAGAGTGAAGCAAAGTGTTTGGTTATTTTTTAGCCTCAAGAAACCAAAACTTATTATTTATTTAAATGCTAATGTTTTGCAGATTCTTTTGGTCTCTCTCTTCTTTGTGTCTTTATCCCTCATTTATGAGTGCTTGCATAATATATCCAGTAAGTATATTTTTTGGAAGTATAACTATTTTCAACAGATGCTATCCTTAATTTTATTGCTTTACATTTACATTCAACCTTAACCTGTTTACGTGAATGCTTGGCAGATTAACATCTCTTTGTTTAGTTTTATGTTTTTCATTTTAAGTACTGGAGAAGTTTGTCATTGACAAAACTAAGCTAATGGCAATGATCTTATATTTCAGTATTTTTTGTGACATTGAAATGTTGATAAAATATACATGCATATAAATTAGATAATAAGATAGAAATTGAAGCTTCAGTTACAAGAATCACTCAGTATACTTTGTATGGTTAAGCATACTATATGAGAAAATTCAAGCCATTATTTCATGTTTTTCATAGTTTATTGCTATTGTAAAAACCCTTTAACATATTTATTCCTGTTTCTTCAATTCCTTTAATAAGAAAATTGACCCATTTAAATAATTCAAGGTTAAAATAAAATTCCACTTCAATATTTTTTAACCTAGAAGTCCTAAGCATTTCTAAGTGTTTAATTAACTCAGCTGTATAAGGGTTAACAGTCAGATGTATATCCAGGTCATCTAAGGCTAACAATTGTCAGATGGTTGCTAGGCAACAGATATCAGGTTTGGCTGATGTGTGTTTCTAGGCAAAGCTTATAGTGTGAAAGAAAGAACAAATTACATGATACCTGCATTTTTGTTACGGTTTTTGAAAATAAAGTTGTATTTGGATTAAAACAAAAGCCTTGACATTTATTATGCATATTGTCTGTCTTCTAAATGTCAGGACTATATCATTTGATAGTTAAATGATAAGGAACAATGAATTAAAATGACAGATGACATTTTATTTCTTATGTGGTCCTAGATATGGGCCTTCCATATAATCCTGTTTTTGTATCTTGTCACCAAGTTTATTAATTTTCTAAATCATTGTGATTGAAAAGAAGCCACAGATCAAAATTAACTGAAATATAATTAAAATATACACATTTCAGTGCTACTGAGGATTAGAAATGAAAATTGCACATTACAATGACTCTGGCACAACATGAAAAAAATGTAATCAGTGATAGAAATGATGCTGAGAGACCGCATTTTAGAAATCTAGGGTGAAACTCTTTAATTTTTTTTCAAACCATTTAAAAAATACCATTATTACTTTAAAAGACAAAATTACCACAAATTTAGTTTAACAGTCTTAATTTATTTTTATTCATGCTTCTAGAATCTGGCAGCCCTCAGAACCAGAACAGGTTCAAAGAACTCTGGTCTGCCATGTGATCAGACAGCATTTATGGACAGAACCCAGAAATGAGGCACAGAAAATAGAAGTGAGGTACCAAGACAGCTCAATTGGTTACAGCAGCCTTTGTCTTATTTGAGCAGGTTTGAACAGTTGACAGCTTGCAATTGACTAAAGTTCGGCTGCTATGATTGGCTAAGATTCAGCTATTTGTTACAAAATTACACTAGTAGGTTAGGCTTTTAGTTAGCCTATGTACTAAGTTCCAGCCGCAGTTGTTTAAGGAAGAACACATATTTGGAGACATCCTCAGGCCAAATTTAGTTGAATTTAACATTATATATTACTAGATTAACTTTTATTTTCTATTGTTTATAATACTGGAGCATTAATATGATAAGAAGCATAAAGTGTCTAGCAGAATGCCCATCCAATAGTTATAAACTTGGATAACGTTAATCCTTGTCTCTCTTTTTCATAATTCCCAATAGTTTATTACACAGAAAGTAGGTGAAAATTTTGGTTTTGGTCAAAGATGGTGCAAGGCATATGAACCCGAAAAAAGAAAGCCAAAGTTATTAGTAAATGGCTAGAAAACAAAATGATCAATTGATCATTAGCTTTCAAAGACATTATTGGTTTTTAAAGCTAAAATTTCAGAGTTCTGATTTTTATTCCCCAAATAAGCAGTTGTGGCAAAATTAATAAAAAATTTACTTATTGTAAGGTTAGTTTTTCATAGGGAATACTGAATTTAAAATTTAGCAATTCCCATATTTTCTTTTAGTGTAATTGAATGCAGTCTCTCACAGATTAAGAGACTTCCCAGTAAATATTCAGTATTTAGGGTTAGGACAAAAACATAGAAGATATATGTTTATATTTAACATTTTTACAAAAGGGATTTGGTCAAACTTCTCTCTGTAATTATGATTCTGGTACTTCTCTCTGATTTCTGTTATTGGACAATATTGAGAGGTGACAGTGTGCTAGTAGACCTGGCTAGCTCTCGGTGCCTCCTCGGCCTTGGCATCCCCTCTGGCCCTGCTTGAGGAGCCCTTCAGCCCACTGCTGCACTGTGGGAGGCCCTCTCTGGGCTGGCTGAGGCTGGAACTGGCTCCCTCTGCTTGCCGGGAGGTGTGGAGGGAGAGGCACAGGCTGGAACCGGGGCTGTGCCGGCGGTGCTCGCAGACCACCACGAGTTCCAGATGGGCACAGGCTCGGGAACCCGCACTTGGAGTGGCGGGCGGGCTCTGCCGCCCCAGGCAGTGAGGAGTTTAGTACCTGGGCCAGCAGCTGTGGAGGGTGCACCCGGTCCCCCAGCAGTTCCGGCCAGCTGGCGCCAGGCTCACATTCCCCCTGGGCCTCAACTGCCTCCCCATGGGCAGGGCTTTGGGCCCGCAGCCCGCCATGCCCGAGCCCCTCCCCTCCCAACCCCCTCCCACCCACCCGGCGTGGGCTTCCGCGCTGCCTGAGCCTCCCTGCTGCCCCTTGCTCAGCTGCGCCTGGTCCCATCGACCACCCAATGGCTGAAGAGGGCACAGTGTGGGACTGGCAGGCAGTTCTGCCCATGGCCCTGGGGAGGGATCTAGTAGGCGAAGCCAGCTGGGCTCCTGAGTAGGGTGGGGACTTGCTGAGCTTTTATGTCTAGCTGGAGAATTACAAATTCACCAACCAGCACTCTGTGTCTAGCTTGGGGTTTATGAAAGCACCAGTGGGTGCTCTGTATCTAGCTAATCTAGTGGATACTTGGAGAACTTTTCTGTCTAGCACTCTGTGTCTAGCTAAAGGATTGTAAGCACACCAATCAGCACTCTGTGTCTAGTTCAAGGTTTGTAAATGTACCAATCAGCACTTGTGTCTAGCTAAACAGCACTCTGTGTGTAGCTAATCTAGAGGGGACTTCGAGAACTTCTCTGTTAAGCACTCTGTGTCTAGCTAAAGGATTGTAAACACGCCAATCAGCACCCTGTCAAAATGGACCAATCAGCTCTCTGTAAAATGGACCAATCAGCTCTCTGTCAAATGGATCAATCAGCAGGATGTGGGTGGAGTCAGATAAGGGAATAAAAGCAGGCTGCCCCAGCCACAGTGGCAACCCTCTCCAGTCCCCTTTCTTGCTGTGAAAACTTTGTTCTCTCACTCTTTGCAATAAATCTTGATGGTGCTCACTCTTTGGGTCTGTGCCACCTTTATGAGCTATAACACTTACTGCGAAGGTCTGTAGCTTCACTCCTGAAGTCAGTGAGACCACGAACCCACCAGTAAGAAGAAACTCCACACGCGTCAGAACATCAGAAGGGACAAACTCCAGACACACCATCTTTAAGAACTGTAACACTAACCGCGAGGGTCCGCAGCTTCACTTTTGAAGTCAGCGAGACCAAGAACGCACCAATTCCAGACACAATATGACCTGTCAAAAGACAAAATTACAACAATTTATTTTAAAGATCTAATTGGCTTTATTTGCGATTCTAAAATTGGGCAGCGTTTCATTCCAAATATACAACAAGTGTTCCAATGAGCCATACAGAGGAGCTTGTTTTGTTAAGAGAAGGACTGAAGAAAGCGAAAACAAAAGCCTAAAAGACAGATTGATTGTTTCAAAGTTCACTTTTTAGGTGGGAACAGGAAATCAAGAAAATAGGAAAATAGCTGATTAATATCAGGTTACGTTTTTTGATAAAGATTAAAGCAAAGGAAAGTTTATTATGCTAACTGAAATTGACCTGCTTGGCAAATTAGATGTCATCTCTCTCACTTGATTTCTTGGGTCAGATCATTTCGTTTCTTTTTGGTGACTTGGAACTTCAGTATGAATTACTCCATTTTGGTTTTTGGTCTGATCTGTTGGGGCCTAGTGCAAGAGCTTAGTCCAAAACAATGGCACCTGCAATTTTTATTTAACAAATCTAAGAGAACTCAATTGAAATAAAATATGCAAGGAAGATGGGTTAGATGGGTGTGTTGAGTAGACAATGATTTATCAAGACAACCAAAAAATAATACCACGCTTTCTTTTTTCTAATTCAAACCAAATTTTCTGTCACACAGCCTGAATTCCTGATTCACTTCACACAGCAGATATTTGCTGTTAGTATAGACTTAAAATATTGACACTAGGATTTATTTTATCTTTTGGAAAAATCATCCAAGCAGTGTTACTTATACTCTTCATGTATTCGGTAAGCATGCCAGATGAATTTGTTGGTGATAACATATTACTAACATAATTGGTTATATCTAATATGAAGAGCGATTGTACTTATGCTTATTATGTGTCCTCTATACAAATACAGCAGATTTTGAAATATTTGACATTCTTCAGAGCAAACTAACACTTTCTAAAATAAAAAAAGAAATACTTAAATACATATTGTTACCAAACCTAGAAATGTTTCAACATGTTATAAAATAAGCACATTTAGAAAATCAGGGCTATTACAAATTGAGGACTCGATTGCTGAAAAGGTAATGTTGCTTTCAAAATTATATCTTTTAAAACTATTATGCTCAATTTTCTTTTTCTCTTTGACATGCAGGGAAAAGGTATGTTTGGATGAAAACAGTTTTATTTAGAATACGAGAAAAGAAACTTTAAAGAATGAATATAGATGCTCGATGCTGTAATATAAGTATCTGAGGCTGTTTTGGAATTAACTGTGGTTGATATACCTTTGTTCATTTCTTCTTGTGGTCTTCCATCTTTAGGGCCATATGAAATCAATGGAACTAGATACACAGAAGAGGATCAAATTGTATAAACACCACCCCTTCCCCATTAATTTAGTGCTAACTATAGTTACCTGTATTTTAATAATGGGACTTTTACTAGTATTAGAAATTTTTTTTTCTTACAGCGTCCATTGTGTTGTTAAATCTCTAATTGCTTTCTTTTCCCCATCTCATTTCTTTAATAGAACATCCATGAAATTTTGTACAGATAATCTAGGAAATAATGATAGACTCTTTAGTCCTGAACTGAGGTAGAGTAAAATAGTAGATTTTTGTTAAGTCAATCAAATCATGATATTCATTTCAACTGTTTCATAAAACATATTTTGATGGAACCATAATAGGATCTTCCTTTTAAGCCATACTTTACTTTCAATCTACTGTGGACACAATCTGCTAGAAGCTGACAGCATATCTATATTGGAGAGCAAACAATTCAACTTATACCAAAGAGATCCCAGATTTCCAAATTTGTGTGTGTGAATCCTGGCATTATAAAGAAAGATTGATTTAAACAGGTGGCTGCCCAACTATAAATAGAAGAACAGAAAAAAATGATTGAGAAGAAAAAAAATTAGGAAAACATCATGTCACTAATTTGGCCTATATTATAGTTGAGGTTGGTTTGATTGCATAATTATGGGAGGTTAGTATGAAGTATGATTATGTGCTGTATGTTAGAAAAACCTTTTTCAGGAGGCTGAGCCAGGAGACTCAGGAGCCTTACTATACTTGGAGAAGCATCTCCATCGAGCGATTGGAGAAGGAAATAGAATAGAGAAGAAGAAGGAACCAACATTTACTAAGTTCCTGTCACTTGATAGATTCTATACGGAACATATGTTCTCCCATTTGATATGTCTAACCCACTAAAGTAGGGAGTGTCATCTCCAACAGATATATGAGGAAAGGAAAAAAGAAAATGTTGAAAAGTAATATAAGTTGCAAAAAGTTTTAAGCTTGTAGCCAGCAGAGAAAGGATTGGCACTCAGCCATGTCTGTCTGCCAGGCCTGAGTTTGTAGTGGTTGCTGAACCTGATATTGGCAAAGAAAGCAGCACATGTAGCGGAAGACCCATTATTGTGTTTGTCACTTTATGGCTTCATGATAAGTGCTAGAGAAAGGAACCCTTAGTAATGCAGGCCCAAATTTAGAAAATATTTAATGAAGATTATGTTTTGACATATTATTTAATGAAAGTTAAGCCTCAGCTGACTTTATTTCCTAAACCTTGTGTAACACAAATACTTCTGAAACAGTTATTCAGAAACCGTCTGAGGGTGTTAATTTTACTGAGAGACACATGCTGGTGTTTTGAAAGCACATAAATGGTGAACATCACTTTAAGAGTGATTTTCAAACTTGTGTTTTTAAACTTATTTTAAAATGTTACTCATGGTAAGAAAAATTCACTTTCTTTCATTACCAACACACAAACACACACACGCACAAATAAAAAAGTACTAAACATTAACTACATGTATTGCATATCCCGTTCCATTCCATTCCATGCCATGCCATAACATTCTCCCACATTCTTTTAAAGTACTGTTATAGACAATTAGTTTCATAACACATGATGGACCATGACTTCCAGTTTGAAACTTAGTAAAAGCTGTCATGTAAAGCTTTCCAGAGAATATAAAATCCGTAAACCTAGAATAAGAAAATAAGTGGAAGGTAGCTAGGCAAAAAGTAGGGGATGGGTGGTGGTGTGCAATTGTTCTCCGGGCAGAGAAGACAAAAGGTGTGGAGCTCCAAAACTGGAAAGGAGTTGGCTGAGTTCAGAAAATTAAGAGAAGGCTCAGTGCAACTAGAGTATACTGACAGAGTTGGAGAGGTATATGAATCTATATGCATATGGCTCAAAGCCATGTAGACCATATTAATAATAACTTTTTTTTCAAGGGTTATATTGGAGGAAAGAGTAGTAACATGATAAGATCGGCTTTATGAAGAGATCCTGAAGGCAAAGTGGAGAAAGATCTTAGAAGGGTCAAGAGTGGATATCGTAAGGACAGTTACGAGGCTCTTACATTCGGCTTGGCGGGAGATATGGTCATTTAGAATAGGCTGGCACAGGAGGGTTGGAGGAAAGTAAATGGATTAAAATATATTCAGGAAATAAGAACAAAAGGAGTTAGTTGGTTGAGGAGACACAGTGAAAGAGAATGATTGGTTAAGGACAATAGTTATAATAATTGCTAAGAATAGTTACTGTTTGTCAGACTCTCCAGTGCAACCTGTGTGTTAAATTGGGCTTTCAAATATTTTATTTTTCTGAATGTAACTCACATTAAGAAACATATTTTATACAAACTTATACATGCATCCCTTTATAAAACAGCATCTCTCAGATTTCTGATTTAACAATTGAGTAAAGTGTAGTGCTAGAAACTGAAATAAAATATAATGGAAAATTCTGTTTTTGGAAGGAAAATGGGGAATGATGAGTTTGTTTATGAATATAATAAACTTTAGATGTTTCAGTGTGGGTATGAGCTCAGAAGAATTATCTAGGTTATAGATAAAATATTTGGGGGTGTTCATTGCACAGATAAAAATGAAAGCTTACGGACTGAATGATATCACCTGGACAGAGAAGACAGAATGAAAAGGAAATGAGGCTGTGATAGTATTGAGTGTCAACTTGATTGGGTAGAAGGAGGCAAAGTACTGTTCCTGGGTGTGTCTCTGAGGGTGTTGCCAAAGGAGATTAACATTTGAGTCAGTGGACTGGGAGAGGCAGACCCACCGCAATCTGGGTGGGCACCATCTAATCAGCTGCCAGTATGGCTAGAATAAAGTAGGCAGAAGAAAGTGGAAGGAGCTCACTTGCTGAGTCATCCGGCCTTCATCTTCTTCCTGTACTGGATGCTTCCTGCCCTGGAGTATCAGACTCCAAGTTCTTCAGCTTTTGAACTCTTAGACTTTTACGAGTGCTTTGTCAGGGACTCTCAGGCCTTTGGCCACAGACTGAAGGCTGCACTGTCATCTTCCCTACTTTTGAGGTTTTGAGACTAGGACTGGCTTCCTTGCTCCTCAGCTTGCAGATGGCCTATCATGGGACTTGTGATCATGTGAGTCAATTCTCCTTAGTAAACTCCCCTTCGTATATACATCTATCCTATTAGTTATGTCCCTTTAGAGAACCATGACTAATGCAGAGGCTTAGTTTGGAGCCTTGGACAATTCCAATACTTAATAGTCAAATTGAAGAG
This sequence comes from Theropithecus gelada, assembly GCF_003255815.1. NCBI lineage: Eukaryota > Metazoa > Chordata > Mammalia > Primates > Cercopithecidae > Theropithecus > Theropithecus gelada. The sequence continues at coordinate 84,323,605 of NC_037676.1, forward strand.
GAAGAGCTGGAAAGGGAGTCTGAAAGGAATAGCCTGAGACAAAAGATGAGTATATCAGGTTTGATAATAAAGCATTTCAAATACCACTGTAAAGTTAAAGTAATAATAATAAAAATTTCTTCTGAACTTAGATATATGTGTGTCAGTGCACTTGTCATGAGAGGTGAGAACTGTGGTGGAATGTGTATGGGTGGTAAATATGTGGTGTAAACAAACAGTATTCTGTTGTTAGGTGAAATTCACAAGCTAATTTTTTTTATGGAAACATTCCCATTTTCAGATAGTTAAAAGCCTAGCCACAATTAAAGCAAGGCCCACTAAGTCTAAGGGTGGAAGTCTGTCAAACTGTGAAGACTCACCCTGTCATCCTAGTAAGGGAATGCATGTAAGAGAAGCCACAGCACACTGAAGATAGCAGTGAAGTAAGGAGAGTCTTCTGACAGCATGACCAAAGTGTTTCAGGAGTTGGGAGAAGAGAAAGAGTTGGAGGCATGAGGAGTGGAGCAGTGTGGGGAGGAGAAGCTCTTCTTGTAAGGCATGGACGTACATTTGGCCTCCTTGCTATGCTCTTGAGACTGTAGGGTTTCTCTTGGATGATGTGGCAGCTACATTAGAATAAAATAGAAGTTGATACTTTTCTGAGTTGCCTTAGACCTGGCCCTTAATGTTCAGGAACACAGGGACGTTGTCAACTGTGCTTATGGGACAGATTTTCAGGTTAGAGCAGATTTAAGAGAGAAATGTAAATAAAGATATAAGGACTATTATGTACAGAAAACTCCTTATAGAGGTTTGCCTGTGAAGATAAGGAGAAGCTAGATCAGTATTTGGGGGGGTTTCTTTAAAGTTGAAGAAGTATTTTTTGCTTAAGGAATAGGACTGCCTCATTCATTGTAATGGAAAAAAGGTGGAAAATAGGGAGCTATTTCAGGTAGGCTCATAGCTGTGGTGGTGCAAAGTTGAGAGGGTTGTCTTCTGAAGAATTTTATATTCTCTGTGAAATATATAGAGAAAATAGGTAGTGAGATAATTTCTTGGGAGAGAGAAATGGCAGAAGATGAGTGAACAAGAGAAACCTAACAAAATCCCAGGGCAGGATTGAGGACCTGGTTTAGCTTATAATGGTTTTAATCTTCTCAGTTGTGTAAAATTTCCCATCAGCTCCGCAGCTTGCACAGGGGATGCAGAAGGTTGGATGCATCCTGGCTTAGGGTGTTGCCAGAGATGTAACTAAAGGACAATAGGGGAAATTTGGTTCAGCATATTAGCAAAAGAACGACTAAACTAATGAACTATTAACTTTAATTGGTAGACTGGAATTACAATGAATTCAAATGCAAAAATGTTTCTGAATTTTTAAATTTCTGAATTCATTTTGAGCTAGACTTTTCATTTCTTCAGGGAGGAAAAACAAATTTACCAATAGAGGCTAACTCAGTTTTCTCTTTGAACATTGTCTCATTTGGAGCAAATGTTCCATTAATTAGTTAAAAAATTCCTTTTATGCCGGGCGCGGTGGCTCACGCCTGTAATCCCAGCACTTTGGGAGGCCGAGGCGGGCGGATCACAAGGTCAGGAGATCGAGACCATGGTGAAACCCCGTCTCTACTAAAAATAGAAAAAATTAGCCGGGCGCGGTGGTGGGCGCCTGTAGTCCCAGCTACTCGGGAGGCTGAGGCAGGAGAATGGCGTGAACCCGGGAGGCGGAGCTTGCAGTGAGCCGAGATTGTGCCACTGCACTCCAGCCTGGGCGACAGAGCGAGACTCCGTCTCAAAAAAAAAAAAAAAAAAAAAAAAAAAAAAAAAAAAAAAAAAAAAAAATTCCTTTTATAAGTGTTTCTCCTCAACTCAAGGGATCTCATTTCTATTTCTTTTTTTTTTCAGAAGGCCTCTTGGTAGAGGAGCTCAAAACCAAATGAGTGGGAGACAAGGACACTTAAATCTGCCTTTTGTCTTCATTCTTCTCATCCTCCTCTTTGGCTTTTTTCAGTAGTTGGAAATGTTTATGTCAGTGTCTTGTCTGAATAGGAATGCCTACCATATCAGATCATCTTCTTTCTCCAGGAATAATGAGGTAAAATGGAAATCTTGGCAATAACAAGACTGGTCTGGGGCTTGAGTTGTCAACGCCAACTTGAAATCATCTAAAATAAGCGTAAATTGGAGTGGGGATTGAGACCATGATGCAAAAAGCCTTCAGTGAATGAGGCAAGTGTTCCAGAGCGGTGACAAAGAGGTTTTAAATACCATTTCAGTAGAGACACTTTAATAATAAAGTAATAAAACTGAAGGGAATGAGTATAGTATAGATGCTTTTTAGAGGTAGGATGCAAGGGAAATTTATAGCTAGAAGTTGATAAAAGATAATATTCTTGGAATTTTTAATGCTAAGATTTGCTGAAGAAGATATGATGTCTGACATACTCTGGAAGTTTTGTCATTGGTCTCCAAATGTTACAGTGGCAAAGAGAAAAATTTCCTTCACTTTTCAATAGATAAGGGGTGGAAAAAGTATATGATGAGTAGTTTGGAGGAAGGCATCAAGATGCCCTTCCCTCTTCTGTTTCTTTGCTCCTAATCTAATAGCTTTGCAAGATCTGGAGTTACCAAAGTTACTGCCAAAAGCCATGTCTGCTCTTTACTGGCATTTTAAACAACAGGATATGGAAACAAGCTATGAATAGCAATCACTATGTTTTTTTTTTTTTTTTTTTTGCATTTTGACCAAAAAGAGATATTGAAATATTCTTGGGCAAATGGACTTTGCTGAAGGTGGTTTTCAAGTATCTCACCCTGCTGTCTTGGGTATAAAATGCAGGAAGGCAGTGGGGCATTTTGTGGGAGTTGAACATTGAGACATAAGCAATTTCTGGCTTTATGTCAACTGAGAGATACTTTGAAATTTACTGTTTTATTGTAATTAACTAAACACTTGATTTAATTTGTCGTTCCTTCAATTACGGAACAGAATCAGGTGGATAATTTTTGAAATTTCCAAGGTTTCCTTGAGTGGTAGATTTAATCTATTATAAAATGCATTTACACGTAAGATTGATTAATTTCTTTTTCAGAAATAATTCCAGACAATGCTATGAATAAAGTTTTATATTATGCAAAGCAATCTTTTAAAAAATATATAAACCAAACTGTTATGATTAATTCAAAGTTATCCTGTGGTGGGCGTCTCTTTACAGTTATTAGAACTTATGCTATTCTCAGAAATTATACCTTATTACGTAGCTTATTTTTCTATAATGCTAAAGGTGTTTCCTAATTACAGTATAATTAAATGTAATTTATCAAATAGAAATAAAGACAAAACCAGTAATCAGAGACTCTTCCTCCATTCACAGATATTCATTGAAGGTGTATCATGTAATTAGTTTACCAGTGTTTACTCTAGAACAAGTAGAATGAAATTGTCATCATTTTTCCTTTCATCATCTGACAACAAGCTTAGAATTCATTTGCATAGCTTTACAATGGAAGTCATTTCCTTCATCACAGATCCACTGTTGTATAGTCAGCAATTAAAAAGTGAAGTTTATGAAGAAGGTAGAGACAAGAAGATAGATTTATTGTTGAATGAGAGAGTTCAAAGTTTCTAGTTTTTGGAGGGATCAAGAAAGTTTTTTTTTTTTTTTACAGAATATTAATTTATTTTATATTGATAGGGAAAGAGTAAAGGATTTTGAATAATGCAATTAAAAATCTACTATCTGCTCTAAAATAGTGACAAACTTTAGCTTGTATCAGAATCTCCTGGAGGGCTTCTTAAGACAGAGATAAATGGGCTCCACTCTTAATTTTTGATTCAGTAGGTCTTGAATGGGGCCCTTGACTTTGCATTTCTTTTTTTTTTTTTTTTGTGAGATTCAATTTCATGTTTTTTTTTTTTTTTTTCTATATACTTTAAGTCCTGGGATACAGGTGTAGAACACGCAGGTTTGTTACATAGGTATACACATGCCATGGTGGTTTGCTGCACCTATCAACCCATCATCTATATTAGGTATTTCTCCTAATGCTATCCCTCCCCTGTCCCCTCACTCCCTGACAGGCCCTGGTGTGTGATATTCCCCTAACTGTGTCCATATATTCTCTTTGTTCCACTCCCACTTATGAGTGAGAATATGTGATGTTTGGTTTTCTGTTCCTGTGTTAGTTCGCTGAGAATGATGATTTCCAGCTTCATCCAGGTCCCTGCAAAGGACAGGAGCTCATCCTTTTTTATGGCTGCATAGTATTCCATGATATATGTGTGCCACATTTGGGTTCAAGAAATGTTAACACGGAACTCTCGTGATCTTGAGTTTAGGCAAATTCCCAAGAAGACAGATTCTGTTTACTCCTATGCATGAGAAAGTGAGATGGAATACTGAGACATGACTTACAAAGGAAATAGTTTCAAACTAGTGTTGTGTACTTATTTCCTCACACATCCTCACCCATCCAAAAGCAATAAAGGGATTAAAATTGGAGAGGCTAGGCAGTGGGAGATAGATTTCTTCATACATGGTGGGCTTTATGTTCTTCCTCTTCCCCAAGGTGCTAGCGGGCTGTGTGTGTGCGTGTATGTGTGTGTGCTGGGGTGGGTGTTTTTCCCATCTCATATCTATTAAGAGGCACTTCATGAAACTTCCTGGAAATCCAGATATGTGTATCTGTGGTTTGGAGAACACAGAAGCTGGGGCAGTATCTGCTTACCAAGCAACTAAATGAAAAGAAAGATGTATTTGGGAAGTAACTACACTCATACTAATTTTTGTCAAAGGTGTATATAACCCAGTTTTGCTCTTTTGACAATACTGTTATATTCATCTATATTATATACATTTTATATAAGTGGATTAGCTTACCAATTAGCAACTATCTAACTGGTTTGAGTTCAAGGTAGGGAAACATCCCCATTTATCCACCTCCTCACTACAATTCCTTCTCCACTCTTGGTTTCCTGTTGTAATGTTTCCTTTTAATCCATTTATAGTGGTTAAAAGCATAGGCATTGGGATCAGACACACTTGAAACACACACACATCACACACACATACACCACACACCACACACACACTGTACACACACACACCACACATACACTACACATGCACACCACACACACATCTCACACACACACACAACACACACCACACACGCACTGCACACACACACACACACACCCCCCACACATACACTACACATGCACACCACACACACATCACACACACACCGCACACACACTGCACACACACACACACCACACATACACTACACATGCACACCACACACACATCACACACACACACAGCACACACACCACACACGCACTGCACACACACACACACCACACATACACTACACATGCACACCACACACACATCACACACACACAGAGCACACACACCACACACACACCACACACACACCACACATGCACACCACACACACATCACACACACACAGCACACACAGCACACACACACAGCACACACACACACACACAGCATACACACCACACACACGCTGCACACACACACACACACACACACACACACACACGGCGGGGGGGCAGACAGATTTATTATGAGGAATTGACTCCTGTGATTACGGAGGCTGAGAAGTCCCATGATCTGTTGTCTGCAAACTGGAGACCCAGGAGAGCTGGTAGAATAATTCAGCTTCAGTCTGGAGGCCTGAGAAACAGGGAGCCCATGGTAAAAATAGGACAGGCTGAGGGCAGAGGAGAATGGGATGAGATGTTCAGCTCATGCAATAAAGCAGAAAATAAGGAGCAAATATCTCCTTCAGCTGTCCTTTGTTTTATTCAGGTCCTTAATAGATGATACCTGCCAACAAGGGGGGGGGGGGGTGGCTACTGGCTTTACTCAAGCCACCAATTCAACAAATACCTTCTAGAGACACCCTCATGGACACACCCTGAAATAATGTTTATCTGGGTATTACATGGCCTAGTCAAATTAACAGATAATTAAAATTAACTGTCACAACCATTAATCTCAAAAGGCTCTGTCACTACATTTCATTGGCAGCTGTCACCTACTATGTGCTGGCCTCTGTGTTAAGTCCTTTTGTCCCTGATCTTTCCTGTAATTCTAAAAGCATGGTATTATGATCCCTGAAACATACTAGGAAATTATGGTTCAGAGGATTTACGTACCTTGCTTAAGTCTGCATAGCTAGTAGGACTTAAAAAAACATCGAACTTGAAGCCCGTGCTCTTTGCATTCTACCATGATTGCTCAGTTCAGTATATTTTTATTCCCTGAATAGAGATAACAAAACATGGGCATTTCTTTTAAAGAATTAACATATTGATTTCATACTGGTACTTAAAGTATTCCTGGAATGAATTTTCCAAAGGAAAAGGGAGGGTATATAGAAAACCTAGAAATAAATGCAAATTAGGTTCCCTTCGTATTATGCCCTAGAAATTACATTGGTATATGTGCTTAATATTTAAACATATGGAACACAGATCTATCTGCCAGATGTACAGAAACCTTAATACTTCTTTTGGGGAGGGGCGGAGCAAGATGGCCGAATAGGAGCAGCTCCAGTCTTCAACTCCCAGCGCCAGCGACACAGAAGACCGGTGATTTCGGCATTTTCAACTGAGGTACTGGGTTCATCTCACTGGGGAGTGCCAGACGATCGGTACTGGTCAGCTGCTGCAGCCCGACCAGCGAGAGCTGAAGCAGGGCGAGGCATTGCCTCACCTGAGAAGCGCAAGGGGGAAGGGAATCCCTTTTCCTAGCCAGGGGAACTGAGACACACAACACCTGGAGAATCGGGTAACTCCCACCCCAATACTGCGCTTTGAGCAAACAGGCACACCAGGAGATCATATCCCACACCTGGCCGGGAGGGTCCCACACCCACGGAGCCTCCCTCATTGCTATTACAGCAGTCTGTGATCTACCGGCAAGGCAGCAGCGAGGCTGGGGGAGGGGCGCCCGCCATTGCTGAGGCTTAAGTAGGTAAACAAAGCTGCTGGGAAGCTGGAACTGGGTGGAGCTCACAGCAGCTCAAGGAAACCTGCCTGTCTCTGTAGACTCCACCTCTGGGGGCAGGGCACAGAAAACAATAACAAAGCAGCAGACACCTCTGCAGACGCAAACGACTCTGTCTGACAGCTTTGGAGAGAGCAGTGGATCTCCCAACACGGAGGTTGAGATCTGAGAAGGGACAGACTCCCTGCTCAAGCGGGTCCCTGACCCCTGAGTAGCCTAACTGGGAGACATCCCCCACTAGGGGCAGTCTGACACCCCACACCTCACAGGGTGGAGTACACCCCTGAGAGGAAGCTTCCAAAGCAAGAATCAGACAGGTACACTTGCTGTTCAGAAATATTCTATCTTCTGCAGCCTCTGCTGCTGTTACCCAGGCAAACAGGGTCTGGAGTGGACCTCAAGCAATCTCCAACAGACCTACAGCTGAGGGTCCTGACTGTTAGAAGGAAAACTATCAAACAGGAAGGACACCTACACCAAAACCCCATCAGTACATCACCATCATCAAAGACCAGAGGCAGATAAAACCACAAAGATGGGGAAAAAGCAGGGCAGAAAAGCTGGAAATTCAAAAAACAAGAGCGCATCTCCCCCGGCAAAGGAGCGCAGCTCATCGCCAGCAACGGATCAAAGCTGGACGGAGAATGACTTTGACGAGATGAGAGAAGAAGGCTTCAGTCCATCAAATTTCTCAGAGCTAAAGGAGGAATTACGTACCCAGCGCAAAGAAACTAAAAATCTTGAAAAAAAAGTGGAAGAATTGACGGCTAGACTAATTAATGCAGAGAAGGTCATAAACGAAATGAAAGAGATGAAAACCATGACACGAGAAATACGTGACAAATGCACAAGCTTCAGTAACCGACTCGATCAACTGGAAGAAAGAGTATCAGCAATTGAGGATCAAATGAATGAAATGAAGCGAGAAGAGAAACCAAAAGAAAAAAGAAGAAAAAGAAATGAACAAAGCCTGCAAGAAGTATGGGATTATGTAAAAAGACCAAATCTACGTCTGATTGGGGTGCCTGAAAGTGAGGGGGAAAATGGAACCAAGTTGGAAAACACTCCTCAGGATATCATCCAGGAGAACTTCCCCAACCTAGTAGGGCAGGCCAACATTCAAATCCAGGAAATACAGAGAACGCCACAAAGATACTCCTCGAGAAGAGCAACTCCAAGACACATAATTGCCAGATTCACCAAAGTTGAAATGAAGGAAAAAATCTTAAGGGCAGCCAGAGAGAAAGGTCGGGTTACCCACAAAGGGAAGCCCATCAGACTCACAGCAGATCTCTCGGCAGAAACTCTCCAAGCCAGAAGAGAGTGGGGGCCAATATTCAACATTCTTAAAGAAAAGAATTTTAAACCCAGAATTTCATATCCAGCCAAACTAAGTTTCATAAGTGAAGGAGAAATAAAATCCTTTACAGATAAGCAAATGCTTAGAGATTTTGTCACCACTAGGCCTGCCTTACAAGAGACCCTGAAGGAAGCACTCAACATGGAAAGGAACAACCGGTACCAGCCATCTCAAAAACATGCCAAAATGTAAAGACCATCGAGGCTAGGAAGAAACTGCATCAACTAATGAGCAAAATAACCAGTTAATATCATAATGGCAGGATCAAGTTCACACATAACAATCTTAACCTTAAATGTAAATGGACTAAATGCTCCAATTAAGAGACACAGACTGGCAAACTGGATAAAGAGTCAAGACCCATCAGTCTGCTGTATTCAGGAGACCCATCTCACACGCAGAGACATACATAGGCTCAAAATAAAGGGATGGAGGAAGATTTACCAAGCAAATGGAGAACAAAAAAAAGCGGGGGTTGCAATACTAGTCTCTGATAAAACAGACTTTAAACCATCAAAGATCAAAAGAGACAAAGAAGGCCATTACATAATGGTAAAGGGATCAATTCAACAGGAAGAGCTAACTATCCTAAATATATATGCACCCAATACAGGAGCACCCAGATTCATAAAGCAAGTCCTTAGAGACTTACAAAGAGACTTAGACTCCCATACAATAATAATGGGAGACTTCAACACTCCATTGTCAACATTAGACAGATCAACGAGACAGAAAGTTAACAAGGATATCCAGGAATTGAACTCATCTCTGCAGCAAGCAGACCTAATAGACATCTATAGAACTCTCCACCCCAAATCAACAGAATATACATTCTTCTCAGCACCACATCGTACTTATTCCAAAATTGACCACGTAATTGGAAGTAAAGCACTCCTCAGCAAATGTACAAGAACAGAAATTATAACAAACTGTCTCTCAGACCACAGTGCAATCAAACTAGAACTCAGGACTAAGAAACTCAATCAAAACCGCTCAACTACATGGAAACTGAACAACCTGCTCCTGAATGACTACTGGGTACATAACGAAATGAAGGCAGAAATAAAGATGTTCTTTGAAACCAATGAGAACAAAGATACAACATACCAGAATCTCTGGGACACATTTAAAGCAGTGTGTAGAGGGAAATTTATAGCACTAAATGCTCACAAGAGAAAGCAGGAAAGATCTAAAATTGACACTCTAACATCGCAATTAAAAGAACTAGAGAAGCAAGAGCAAACACATTCGAAAGCTAGCAGAAGGCTAGAAATAACTAAGATCAGAGCAGAACTGAAGGAGATAGAGACACAAAAAACCCTCCAAAAAATCAATGAATCCAGGAGTTGGTTTTTTGAAAAGATCAACAAAATTGACAGACCACTAGCAAGACTAATAAAGAAGAAAAGAGAGAAGAATCAAATCGACGCAATTAAAAATGAAAAAGGGGATATCACCACCGACCCCACAGAAATACAAACTACCATCAGAGAATACTATAAACACCTCTACGCAAATAAACTGGAAAATCTAGAAGAAATGGATAATTTCCTGGACACTTACACTCTTCCAAGACTAAACCAGGAAGAAGTTGAATCCCTGAATAGACCAATAGCAGGCTCTGAAATCGAGGCAACAATTAATAGCCTACCAACCAAAAAAAGTCCAGGACCAGATGGATTCACAGCTGAATTCTACCAGAGGTACAAGGAGGAGTTGGTACCATTCCTTCTGAAACTATTCCAATCAATAGAAAAAGAGGGAATCCTCCCTAACTCATTTTATGAGGCCAACATCATCCTGATACCAAAGCCTGGCAGAGATACAACAAAAAAAGAGAATTTTAGACCAATATCCCTGATGAACATCGATGCAAAAATCCTCAATAAAATACTGGCAAACCGGATTCAGCAACACATCAAAAAGCTTATCCACCATGATCAAGTGGGCTTCATCCCTGGGATGCAAGGCTGGTTCAACATTCGCAAATCAATAAACATAATCCAGCATATAAACAGAACCAAAGACAAGAACCACATGATTATTTCAATAGATGCAGAAAAGGCTTTTGACAAAATTCAACAGCCCTTCATGCTAAAAACGCTCAATAAATTCGGTATTGATGGAACGTACCTCAAAATAATAAGAGCTATTTACGACAAACCCACAGCCAATATCATACTGAATGGGCAAAAACTGGAAAAATTCCCTTTGAAAACTGGCACAAGACAGGGATGCCCTCTCTCACCACTCCTATTCAACATAGTGTTGGAAGTTCTGGCTAGGGCAATCAGGCAAGAGAAAGAAATCAAGGGTATTCAGTTAGGAAAAGAAGAAGTCAAATTGTCCCTCTTTGCAGATGACATGATTGTATATTTAGAAAACCCCATTGTCTCAGCCCAAAATCTCCTTAAGCTGATAAGCAACTTCAGCAAAGTCTCAGGATACAAAATTAATGTGCAAAAATCACAAGCATTCTTATACACTAGTAACAGACAAACAGAGAGCCAAATCATGAATGAACTTCCATTCACAATTGCTTCAAAGAGAATCAAATACCTAGGAATCCAACTTACAAGGGATGTAAAGGACCTCTTCAAGGAGAACTACAAACCACTGCTCAGTGAAATAAAAGAGGACACAAACAAATGGAAGAACATACCATGCTCATGGATAGGAAGAATCAATATCGTGAAAATGGCCATACTGCCCAAGGTAATTTATAGATTCAATGCCATCCCCATCAAGCTACCAATGAATTTCTTCACAGAATTGGAAAAAACTGCTTTAAAGTTCATATGGAACCAAAAAAGAGCCCGCATCTCCAAGACAATCCTAAGTCAAAAGAACAAAGCTGGAGGCATCACGCTACCTGACTTCAAACTATACTACAAGGCTACAGTAACCAAAACAGCATGGTACTGGTACCAAAACAGAGATATAGACCAATGGAACAGAACAGAGTCCTCAGAAATAATACCACACATCTACAGCCATCTGATCTTTGACAAACCTGAGAGAAACAAGAAATGGGGAAAGGATTCCCTATTTAATAAATGGTGCTGGGAAAATTGGCTAGCCATAAGTAGAAAGCTGAAACTGGATCCTTTCCTTACTCCTTATACGAAAATTAATTCAAGATGGATTAGAGACTTAAATGTTAGACCTAATACCATAAAAATCCTAGAGGAAAATCTAGGTAGTACCATTCAGGACATAGGCATGGGCAAAGACTTCATGTCTAAAACACCAAAAGCAACGGCAGCAAAAGCCAAAATTGACAAATGGGATCTCATTAAACTAAAGAGCTTCTGCACAGCAAAAGAAACTACCATCAGAGTGAACAGGCAACCTACAGAATGGGAGAAAATTTTTGCAATCTACTCATCTGACAAAGGGCTAATATCCAGAACCTACAAAGAACTCCAACAAATTTACAAGAAAAAAACAAACAACCCCATCAAAAAGTGGGCAAAGGATATGAATAGACATTTCTCAAAAGAAGACATTCATACAGCCAACAAACACATGAAAAAATGCTCATCATCACTGGCCATCAGAGAAATGCAAATCAAAACCACAATGAGATACCATCTCACACCAGTTAGAATGGCGATCATTCAAAAGTCAGGAAACAACAGGTGCTGGAGAGGATGTGGAGAAATAGGAGCACTTTTACACTGTTGGTGGGATTGTAAACTAGTTCAACCATTATGGAAAACAGTATGGCGATTCCTCAAGGATCTAGAACTAGATGTACCATATGACCCAGCCATCCCATTACTGGGTATATACCCAAAGGATTATAAATTATGCTGCTATAAAGACACATGCACACGTATGTTTATTGCAGCACTATTCACAATAGCAAAGACTTGGAATCAACCCAAATGTCCATCAGTGACAGATTGGATTAAGAAAATGTGGCATATATACACCATGGAATACTATGCAGCCATAAAAAAGGATGAGTTTGTGTCCTTTGTAGGGACATGGATGCAGCTGGAATCCATCATTCTTAGCAAACTATCACAAGAACAGAAAACCAAACACCGCATGTTCTCACTCATAGGTGGGAACTGAACAATGAGATCACTTGGACTCGGGAAGGGGAACATCACACACCGGGGCCTATCATGGGGAGGGGGGCGGGGGGAGGGATTGCATTGGGAGTTATACCTGATGTAAATGACGAGTTGATGGGTGCAGCACACCAACAAGGCACAAGTATACATATGTAACAAACCTGCACGTTATGCATATGTACCCTACAACTTACAGTATAATAATAATAAATAAATTAAAAAAAAAAAAAAAAAAAAAAAAAGAGAGAGAAAAATGAAACCAAAAAAAAAAAAAAAAAATACTTCTTTTTAGGGAAAGAAAAGAAAATAATTTATCTAGCTTCTATCCTATTATTGATGTGCTATGTTATATTGTATTAGGCAACTTATCTAATATCAAATAAATAGTTGACCCAATGAAGAGCCTTTTAAATTTTTAACTCCCGATCAGTTTTTGTTTTTATTTTTTCCCTTAAGGTAATCCTACGCCCAAAGTTTCCATGTACTAAAATATGTCAAAATTTTATTCTGGGGATGCTATTTTTTGAATCATAAAATATAAGTTATATCTTACTACTTCATCATTTAACATTGTTGTATTAGTTTTGAACATAAATTTCAGATGCAAAGAAACATTTAAAATGGTATTTAAATATCAAACAGGCCACATATTTTTGTACTGGTTATATGCTCAGGGCAGAAAAATTAACATTTCTTGTCTGTGGATATCGGATATTTTTTTCCCTAGAGGGTACATGAATTAATAAATTCTTATCCCACTTTTCAAAACTGCAACTAAATAAGCAGTTGTTGGGCTTGAGGACTGGCTAATCTGTGTAATACTCTTCTGCCCCTCAGGAAGCTATCAGTTGCCTATTCTTGTGTAGATAGAACTAAGGTTATTTTCTTAGTTTATATAAATATCAGAAATATACCTTATAAAAATATAACGAAACCCAAATATATAAATCATACCATCAAATACTGTTTCTAATTTTTATGTTTCTGTTACCTAAATTACACATGCATTCAAAACTAGTCTGTAAAGAATGTTTATGGAGTAAATTCAGAGTAAGATCTAGAATATGCATACCTGATGTGCATATTCCAATATATTGTGTTAGACTAATATCTATGATATCCATTCTTAACCTTTAAATTTTGAACTTCATTGATATACTGCTTTTGGAATCTTGAAAATAATTTTTATTTCTCATTTTTTGTTAAAATTTGCTCTGATTATTATTTTATTGCTTGGTATCAACCAAAAAAGAATGTAACTGAAGAAAAGCCCAGTGTTCTTATTGATATCTGTAGGGGTTCATACTATGTCTAGTGGAATTCATTTCATTGATTTATATCTTTTTTATATCTTATTCTACCTGCCTTTTTTTTTTACTATTATTAGACAATCCAAACAAATTTATATACTTTGCGCTTAATTTTATAATTCTTTTTCCCATTTTTGTTGACCATAGCAGTAAGGGGGCAGATAAGAATGGGGGCATTCTGGGAGTACTAAAATTCTGGATTAAGACCATCAGTATTATATCAAAAATATTTGAGAAATTACACTTCCATGTGAATGTTTTCAAGGCTTTGGGGGAGATACAGACGTACTGCTATGAAGGGAACGTAATTTCCACAAAGATCCTTAAAACTGGTGTTTTATTTAAATAGGAATCTTTACATATTTAGGATAATGTGTTTACATTCAGAAGTTCTTTGCTTTTGATATTAATGTTTCAGTTTTAATACCTTTTCTCTCGAAAAAATAGAAAAGAACTGCTGCATTTTATGTTTGGTTTCCTTTGGGATTTAGAAATACTCTTCACCACAAACTGAAATCCCCAAATGTTACTGATCAAGTTCAGCACTGTCTGAGTAAGGAAGGCCGTGAAGCAGTTGGGTGAAGTAATGATTACTTCCTTTTTTTTCCCCCTAGACCACAAGGTGTAGAAGCAGGACATTCTGCTTTTTCTCTTGTCTGGAACAATTTGGGGACCCAGGCCTCTCAAAGTGAGCACTCCAGCAGACAAGTAAGAGAAAACCAGTGAAAGGAATGTCATACAGTGAGCTGTGTCTCTTTAGCTTCTGCTTATTGTCTCACTTGCTCTAGTACACACAGTACTATTTTTACAAAACTCAGAACCAACGAAATTGGCTGGAAAGGGCGTTGGAAGCTTAGCTCACCCCTCATGATTCCTGTCTCCCAAATTGAGTCAAGGTTAAAATAACCCAGTGGTGAACATCATATCATCCAAAGCTGTCTGTACAAGGTGGAAATGTTCTCATAAGCAGTTTTGCAGACAAGAAAAATACTGGCTTGTGTAAATTGCTGGCTCAGCCCTTTTGTGACATGATTACAAAATGAGGACTCTGATTTTATTTCTTATGTCTTTTATACCAAGTGAATGAGGGAGTGAAAAACACCTTACAGAATCTGTCTCAGGGATCAGGAGACTTGCCCTGAGTTCTCTGTTTCTAGGATAAGAATAGGGAAAAAATAACCCTACACATGCTCAATTTTAATTTTAGTGTCAAGGCTAACTCTCAGTTCCTGCCATCTTTTATTCTTTTTTGTCATTGTTGTTATCTTACCATGTTTTGCTGAACCCCATTTGCTTTAAACTCTTTTTGTCTTCTGTCTTTTTAAGTTGTATACATTAAGGTGTACAACATGAAATTTTGCTATACATATACATAGTGAAATGAACGCTGTAGTCAAGCAAATTATCCTACTCATCACCTTCCATAGTTACCTTTGTGTATACATGTGTGGTAACAACTCCTAAAATAAATTCTCTTAGCAATTTTTCTATATACAATAAATTGTTATCAACTATTGTCCTCATGCTGTACATTAGCTCTTTAGATTTATGTATCCTACATAGCTGCAAATGTATACTCTTTGACCTCCTTCTCTCCCTGTCCCTAGTAAACACTGTCTGTTTCTAGGTATTCAACTATTTGAAAGATTCTACATATAAGTGAGATCATGTAGTATTTTTCTATGTCTGTCTTATTTCACTGACATAATGTCCTCCAGATTTACATATGTTGTCTTAAAGGACAGGCTTTACTTTTATAAGACTGAACAATATTCCATTATACCCATCTATTTGTCTATTCATCCACTGAGGAATTCTTAGTTTGATTCCATACTTGGCTATTGTGAATAGTGCCATGATAAACATGGAAATGCAGATATTTCTAGAAGGTGCTGATTTAATTGCTTTTGGGAATATACCCAGCAGTGATATTGGTGGGCACAAATAAATAAAAAGATATCTTATATTTATAGATTGATAGAATGAATGTTGTTAAAATATCCATACTACCAAAGCAGCACACACATTCAACACAATTCCTATCAAAATTCCAATCATATTTTTCACAGAAATAGAAAAAAAAATCCTAAAATTCGCACGAAACCAAAAAAAGCTCTTGAATAGCCAAAACAATCTTGAGAGAGAAAAATGAAGTTGGAGGCATCATATGTCTTGTCAAATTATATTGTTACTGAAACACCAAGGGTTTGGCCTAGTTCGGGCTGCTCACCCTACAAAAAGCCAATCACTGAGACAATTATTATTGCCAAGGAAGAAGACTGTAATTGGGTGCTGCAGCTAAGGAGATGGGAGATCAGCCTCAAATCCATCTCCCCGACTGGCTAAAATTAGGGGTTTCTTTCTTTTTTTTTTTTTTTTTCTGAGATGGAGTCTTGCTCTGTTGTCCAGGTTGGAGTGCAGTGGTGTGATCTTGGCTCACTGCAACCTTCCCCTCCTGGGTTCAAGCAATTCTTCCTCAGCCTCCCAAGCAGCTGGGATTACAGGCAAGCACCACCATGCCTGGCTAATTTTTGTATTCTTAGTAGAAACGGGGTTTCTATAGCAGGGAAGAAATGTAACTATGTATAGGGAAACAGGAACTGGGGAAGGGCAAGGAATGGATCACAATGAATGAGGGGTGGGGCTTCTCATTGTCTGGATGTGATGATCTGATGAGTTTCAGTTATTTGGTATTTTGAGAGGCCTAGGGATCCTTTCCTGAGAAAGGAAGTCAGGTAAAATGAATGTAAGTTTCAAGCTTTAAGACCAGAAGAGTCAATTTCTATGTTTATACAAAAAAAAACAAAAACAAAAACAAAAAACTATCTATGAGACTATTGGGTTGGTTTCAATATTGCAAAGCTATAGTAATCAGAATACAGTACTGACACGAAAACACACAGACCAATAGACCAGAATAAAGAGCCAAGAAATAAATAAACCTAAGCAAGGGTAACTAATTTGCAACAAGGCCACCAAGAAGACGCATGGGAAAAAGAACAGTTTCCTCACTAAATGGTGTTGGGAAAACTGGATATCCACATGCAAAAGAATACAATGGGGCCCTTATCTTACACTATACACAAAAATTAACTGAAAATGGATTAAATACCTAAAAATAAGACCTGAAACTGTAAAACTTCTAGAAGAAAACATAGGAGAAAAACTCCTTGATATCAGTCTCAGTGTCTTTGTTAGTTTGGACTGCCATAACGAAATATCTAGATTTCTCAAAGCTCTGGAGGCTGGAAGTCCAGGATGATGTGCCAGCTGATTTGGTCTACTGAGGGCCTGTCCCATTGATGTAATCTACTTGGGGAATCCTTGCATGGTGGAAAAGGGCGAAGGGCAAAAGGCAACGAATACTGTGTCCTCACATGGTGGAGGAAATGGAAAGACCGGGTAGATTTCTGAAACCTCTTATATAAACGCACTAATCTCATTCTTGAGGGAGTACTGATGCCCTAATCACCTGCTAAAGGCCCTCCCTCTTACCACCATCACCTTGGGGTCTAAGTTCCAACACATTAGTTTTGGAAGGACACATAGATTCAAACCATAGCATTCCACCCTTGGTCTCCCAAAAGTTTTGTCCTTCTTATATACAAAATACATTCATTCTATCCCCATAGCTCCAAAAGTTTTAATCTTTTTTTTAGCACCAATTCAAAAGTCTAGAATCCAGAGTCTCTTCTAAACATCATCTAAATCAGATATACGTAAGTCCCAAAGATGTGTTTCATCTTGAGGAAATTGCTCTTCTACTGTAAATCTGTGAAACCAAATACATTATGTACATCCAAAATCCAATGGTTGGACAGGCACAGAACAGACATTTCTATTTCAAAAGAGAACAGTACAAAAGGAAAAAGAGGTAATAGGTCCTAAGTAAGTCTAAAACCAAGCAGGGCAAACGATATTAATCTTGAGGCTTGAGAAGTAATTTTTAAGTCCATGTCCTGCTTTCCAGACACACTGTAGTGGGGGTTGGGCCATCAAGGCTTCAGGCAGCTCCACTTCCTTGGCTTTGCTGGGTGCAGCCCATATGGCAGTTCTGAGAGATTGGAGTCTTGTGCCTGCAGCTCTCCAAGGGTGGCATGCTGGTAGCTGCATAGTTCTGAGGTTGCAGGGGTCGTCCTGCTCCATGGCTATACTAGATATTCCTCTAGTGAGGGCTCTCTGTGGTGGCTTCGCCCTTGTGGCAGTTCTCTCTGTGGATCTTGAGGCTCTCTAGTGCATCCTTAGAAATTTAGGTGCAAGTAGCCATGCCTTCACAGCTTGTGCACATTGTGTGCCTGCAGAGTTAGCATCACATGGACATTGCCAAGGTTTACTGCGTGTGACCTCTGGAAGAGTCACTGGAGCTGCACCTGGGCCTGCTGGAGCCACATGTAGGACAGCTGAGTAGTCTGTGCTAGAATTCAGACAGCAGAGACTTGAGGCAGTGTAGGACAGTAAGTGTTGAGTTCTTACTGGTGTCCAAGGCCCGTCTTTTGATATAGTTCTGCCTCTCAGGTCTTGACACTGTCAGCCAGTAATGGTTATGGCAGCCTCAATAATCTCCAAAATGCTTTTGGGGTCATTCTTCTACTGTCTTGCTGAAGAGCATCTGCCTTCCTTCTGTTCATACTAATCTTATGAAATGGTCACTCGGCATACCCTTGGTGTTCTCTCCTGAACATGCCTTTTCATTCATCACAGACTGACTAGGCTAAAAAAAATTCCAGTCTCTAAGTTCTGTTTGCCATTTGACTATAAATTTTGTCGTGAATTAATTTCTCTCTTTTTGCATTTTATTATAAGAAGCCAAGAAAAGCAATGGCACACCCTCAAAATTTTGCTTAGAGATTTCTTCTGCCATATATCCTAGGTAGCTGCTCACAAGCTCTGCCTTCCACAAAGCCCTAGTATATGGACAATATTCAGATAAGTTCTCTGCCACTTTATCGTGAGGATGGCTTTTCCTCCAGTTTCCAATACCATATTCCTCATTTTCGCCTAAGACCTCATCAGAATGGCCTTTACTGTTTATATTTCTACCAACATTATAATCATGCCTATTTAAGTAATCTCTAAGAAGATTGGGCCCTTTCTACAGCCTCAATCTCTTCTTCTGAGCCCTCCTGAGCCCGGAATAACCCTTTACTATCCACCCCATTACTCAGTTCTAAAGCCACTTACACATTTTTAGGTATTTGTTACAGAAGCATCCCACTTCTTGGTACTAAGTTAGGTATTTAGTCCATTCCTGCTGCTATAATGAAATGCTACAGAATAATTAATTTACAAATCATATAACTGTAAGTCTCATAGTTCTAAAGGTTGGGAAGACTAAGATCAGGGTCTGGCAGATTGAGTCTCTAGTAAAAGCCCACATGCTGTGTCCTCATATGGCAAAGGATAGAATGGCAAATGGGATGAACTTACTCCCTCAAGTCTTTTTATAAAGGGCTATACGACTATTGAGATTATAGTATTATGAGGGACTATAATTCTATTTACGAGGGTGATATGGTTTGGATCTGTGTCTGACAACAAATCTCATGTCAAATTGTAATCCCCAATGTTGGAGGTGGGGCCTGTTGGGAGGTGACTGGATCATAGGAGTGAATCCTTCATGAATGGTTTAGAACCATCCCTTTGATGTTTTTCTTGTGATAGAGTTCTCACAAAATCTGGTTGTTTAAAAGTGTGTAGCATCTTCCCTCTCTCTCTCTTCCTCCTTTACCAGCCCTGTGAAGATGCCTACTCAAGCTTTTTCCTTCCGCCATGAGTAAGAGTTTCCAGAAGCCTCCCAAACCATGCTTCCTGTACAGCCTGTGGAACCATGAGCCAATTAAACCTCTTTTCTTCATAAGTTACCCAGTCTCAGGCATTTCTTTATAATAATGTGAGAATGCACTAATATAGAAAATTAGTACCAAGAGTGGGGCATTGCTATAAAAACAGCTGAAAATGTGGAAGCAGCTTTGGAACTGTATAACCAGCAGAGGTTGGAACAGTCTGGAGAACCCAGAAGACAAGAATACAAGGGAAAATCTGGAACTTCCTGGAGACGTGTTAAATTGTTATGATCAAAATGCTGGTAGTTTAAGTTACAGTGTATACATACATTTTGGAGGGAAACATTTAAACCAAAGCAGTTGGCAATAATCATTTGATATCACACTAGAAGCTCAGGATACAAAAGCAAAAGTAAACAAGCAGGCTGCATCAAACTAAAAAGCTTCTGCATAGGAAAGGAAATGATCAACAAAATAAAAAGGTAGCCTACACATTGGGAGAAAATACTTGTAAACCATGTAGCTGATAATGTGTTTAATATTCCAAATATATAAGAAACATGACCAAGAATCCCCCACAAATAACCTTATTGAAAAATGGGTAAAGGACCTGAATAGACTTTATTTTTTTAAAAAAGAAAACATAAAAATGGCCAACAGGTTATGAAAAGATTCTCAGCTTCACTAATTATCAGGGAAATACAAATCAAAATCACAATGATATATATATATATATAATCAAAAACACAAGAAATAACAAATGTTGGTGAGGGCATAAAGAAAAAGGTATTGCACACTGTTGGTGGAAGTGTAAATTAGTATAGCTATTATGAAAAACAGTATGAAGGTTTGTAAAAACATTAAAAATAGAACTACCATATGAACTGTTTTAAATACCAGCACTCATAAATTTATCTTTTTGAGTGACTAGGGAAATCCTTTGCCTAAATTTTAAACTGATCCACAGGAAAACTTTCTTAATTTAAAAAATGTCCTGTTTCTTTAGTAATTATCTGCATAGATCCTGTGCTGAATCTTTTTTGATTATTACTCATCTTGAAAAGACATAAGATCTTCCCATGTGAAAAATTTACAGGAGGCGTGTGGTGTGTGTGTGGTGTGTGTCTGTGTGGGTGGTGTGTATGTGTATGCATGTGTGTGTTTGATTCAGGTGAAATGGGAATCTCCCTATTCCTGGGCTATGCATTTGAGTTATGCAATCTTTTTCTGTGCTTTAGCTGACCAAGAAGGGCACTGTGGGGTCCTAATTTGCTCTCCTCCGCATAGCCTGTGCAATATCTTGTTTTGACGTTTCTTTCTTTCTTTTCTTTCTTTTTTTTTTTTTTTTTGGAGACAGTCTCACTCGGTTGCCCAGGCTGGAGTACAGTGGTGCGATCTCAGCTCACTGTAACCTCTGCCTCCCAGGTTCAAGTGATTCTCCTGCTTCAGCCTCCAGAGTAGCTGGGATAATAGGTGCATGCCACCACGCCTGGATAATTTTTGTATTTTTAGTAGAGAAGGGGTTTCACTATGTTGGCCAAGCTGGTCTCCAACTCCTGATCTCAGGTGATCTGCCTGCCTCGGCCTCCCAAAGTGCTAGGATTACAGGCATGAGCCACCGCACCTGGCCAGTTCAGAACATTTTCTGATCCAGGACCTATCCACATGTAATTCAGTGCCTAATGTTGTTGTAATTATTGTTATTACATAGTTACATTTTTGCATTATAACATATAATGATTTTAAAAATGTACTGATTATAAATATCACTTGGAACAGCATGAGATTAAAATCCTGAGGCTGTCATTTTGTATTAGCCCTCTATTGTCATTTTGTGTTGGTCTGTCATTTTAGGTCCTCAAATAATTAGTAATAGCATTTTCCTAAGTAAAAGTATCCACCTATAATGGAAGTTTCTATTTTTAGTTATCATATAGACCAACGAATTTTTAAAAAGATAGCTCTTAGTTTCTTGTGTGGAAATCTGAAATTTCTGTAGCTAACAAACAGCAGAAAGTGGATGCTGTTATAAATTAAAATTATTTTCTCAAATCATATGTACACATATTAACCAGTCAATGAGATCAGAAGCACTTGTGGTGAAACATAAAAATTACTAGGCTCTTCTCTCCTAACCCTTGACCCATTGTTCAGGGAAAATCTTTTTGAATTATTGCTCTGCTTCTGATATTCTTAAGTAACTGATATGGTTACGTCTCTATTTTTTGCTTTACTGATTTAAAAATATATCTTTTGATTGCTTATCATACAATGTCACTTTTATTGTAGTTGTTTTTTCAGGCATTATCCTGAGAGTCTAAATGTAGAGGTTGTGGGAAAAGCTAGATTGGAGTGTGGTCAAGAGAAAGTGCAGGGAGAGGAGTCCGAGACAATGAGTCTAGTCAGTTTTGAGGAGTTTTGCTCTAAGGAGACTGGAAAAATGGGGTGTAGTTGACTGAAGTAGGATAGGTGGTCAAGAAAAGCTTTTGTTTTCATTTATTTTTCTAGGGTGTAAGAACTTATGTGTGTACATCAATGGGAAGGATCCAGGAAAGAAAGAAAAACGCAGAAGAGAGAAGGGGGAATTCAGAATAATGTCCTTCTTGAAAAGAGGCTGAATGGGCTCTAGTGCAGTAATGGAGGGGCTGGCTCAGGCAGTGCAGCAGCTACCCAAAGCATCAGGAGAAAAATAGGAGTGTTTGGGAGTAGTTCACTTACATCTCTTGTGCTCCTCCTACTGTTCTTATTTTATTTATTTTTTATTATTTTATTTATCATTACTATGTTTTTGAGATGGAGTTTGGCTCTTTTTGCCCAGGCTAGAGTGCAATGGTGTGATCTCGGCTTACTGCAACCTCCGCCACCCGGGCTTAAGGTATTCTCATGCCCCAACCTCCCAAGTAGCTGGGATTACAGGCCCACGCCGCCACGCCTGGCCAAAGTTTTTTTGCTTTTTTGTTGTTGTTGTTGTTGTTTGTATTTTTAGTAGAAATGGGGTTTCACCATGTTAGCCAGGCTGATCTTGAACTCCTGACCTCAGGTGATCCACCTGCCTCAGCCTCCCAAAGTGCTGGGATTACAGGCGTGAGGCACAGTGCTGGGCCCTTATTTTATTTTTATTGTAATTATTTTCTTCCGTTGGTTGCATTTTAAAATTTAAATAATACATTTATCATTCCAACTGCATTCTCCACTTTTCTTTGCCTCTACTTCCCACTTTACCTTCATGTTATCAAGCTGGTAGTTTTGATATTTTATCCTGAAGCCATAACTAAGTTTACCATGGGTTGGATATAGTTTGAAATGAAAAGTTCTAAATAATATACATAGTATACATTTTTATAACTAGTATTGCCTCCTTGCTACAATATAGACAGGTACTTATTTTTAGAGAAAAACAATCATTCAGATGTTTTCGTTTATTACCACCCAAGTTTGGTTCACTGCCTGGATCTCAAGTCATCTTTCCTTTCCTCATTTTCTTATAGTAATATAGATTCAAAAAAAATTTCCTATAGCAGGTATATTATGTAAACATGTCTGAAAATGTCTTGGTTTTAAATCTGCTTAATAGTTTTACAGTATTTGAAGTTCTAATTTTGAAATATGTTTTCCTTGAGAAACTTGAGGACATTATTTCATTACCTTTGAGTATTTAGTGGTGTTGATGAAATATCTGAAAATAAGAGCTTAAACATATCAAGTGATTAATTTGTGCCAGAAATTATTAGCACCAAAGCTATATTTATATTTACATTTGTACCTACATCATATCTATATGTATGTAATCATTGAATTCTTACAACAGTCCTATGCAGTAATATTGTTTGTTATACCCATTCTACAAAAAAGAAACTTGGGCACTGACAAGTTAAGAAACCTACCCACAAAGCTACTAAGTGGCCATGTCAGGATTCAAATTATAATGTCTGGATTAAAAAACTGGACACTTAGTCATTGGTGGTCTACAGCCTCTGATATCAATTCAGTGTTATTTTTTTCTGTAAATAGCTTTTATTCCCCCCTCGGGCCATTTTGATTTGAAAACTCATTTTCTGCTCAGATCTGTGGAATTCTGTATTACCATCATCATCATCATCATCATCCATCATCATTTCCCTTCTTTTAGCTTTCTATTGCTATGTAACAAATTACCAAACATCTGATGACTTGAAGCAATGGCCATTTATTACCTTACAGTTCCTTAGGTCAGAGGTCCAGGTGGGTTCCAGTGGATTCTACAAT
The DNA here is from genome assembly GCF_003255815.1 of Theropithecus gelada. Classification (NCBI taxonomy): domain Eukaryota; kingdom Metazoa; phylum Chordata; class Mammalia; order Primates; family Cercopithecidae; genus Theropithecus; species Theropithecus gelada. Next base: position 84,347,416 of record NC_037676.1, read on the forward strand.
TAGGGCCTCACAAACCTGAAATCACAATTTAGTTAGTAGGGCTATGCCTTTCTGGGGGCTGTAGGGGAGAATCTGTTTCCTTGCTCTTTCAGGTTCTTGGCAGAATTCAGTTCCTTGTGACTGCAGAACTGAGGTCCTTGTTTCTTCGATGGCTATCATCCAGGTACCACTCTCAGCTTCTAAAAGCTACCTGTGTTCCTTGGCACACAGCCGCATTCCATCTTAAAAGCCAGAGATGACAGGTTGAATCCCCTTAATGCTTAAACTCTCTCACTTCCTTTTCAGTTATTAGCCAGAGAAGATGCTTTGCTTTTAAAAGCCTTGTACCATTAGATTGAGCTCATCTAGACAATATCCTTTTTGATTAACTTGAAGTTAACTGATTACATCTGCAAAATCCCTTTTGCCAAGTCATGTAATATAGTCATGGGAGTGAAATCTCATCATATCTCGTCATATTCACAGTCTTGGGGTAAAATCTGAAATTCTGCCTGATGCATCCACTCCCCTTTCATTTTTCTTTGTTTCCTTCTACTCTCACATGTTGAATTTCTTAGAAGATTCTTCTGTTTTGTTTATTCTTTCTTTCATATTTTGTCTTTCTGCATTTTTTTATATTTTAGGAACTTTCTTCTACTCTATTTTATAGTTCAATTTTATTCTTTTTTGGAGAATTTTTTTCTAAGAGCTTTTTCCTGTTTATGTTTAAATGAATATCATTCTGTTATTATTTTACTGCTTTATGATATATTCTTAAAATCACTGATTATATAACTAAAGCTTTTTTTTCTTTTTTTTTTATTGTACTTTAAATTCTAGGGTACATGTGCACAATGTGCAGGTTTGTTACAGAGGTATATGTGTGCCATGTTGGTTTGCTGCACCCATTAACTCGTCATTTACATTAGGTATTTCTGCTAATGCTATCCCTCCCTGTGTCTAAGGATTTTTAAAGGCTGTTTTTTGTTCTTGGAGTCATCTTTTTTTGCAGTGATCACTTTTGCTGTGTTTATTTTAAATTTTAACTTTGGTGCTCCTAATATTATATATAGTGATTCTTAATTATCTGTACATGTTTAAGACCGCTATTATGAAAGGGTGATTTCCTTTGACTCTTTTTAAGTAGATCTGTTTCCTTGGGCAGTTGAGAACTTTAACTCAAAGCAACGTATGGGATGGAATGGGGCACGTTGACTGATAGATCTGGAGGAATAGATAGTTGTCTGGTAAACTGTGGGCCACAAAAATAAAAGAATAAGAATATTTGGAGAGTGCTTACTTTAGTTCATACTTTGGCTCTCTTGAAACATTATTTCATCATCTTAGAGCATGCTATCAAGTGTCATACCTGGGGAAATGTCTGCCTGTTTTTGCTTTGGTTCTGGAGAAGAAATTAAGTTACTAACTGGTAAATTTATTGTATGTAAATATTTTTAATGAATCTTCTTGTTTTCAGTCTTATTTTTCACTTTGGCCCTTTGTTCTACCAGTTGACTTTGAGCCCAAATCCTCCTTGGGCAATTTTCAAGAGAATATGTTCAACCTATTCAGCAATATTTTTATGACATATTCTGGCCTTTGGTTTTGTTGTATTCCTGCTCTTTCATCTGAAAGTCTGCCTGCATATACCTTCATCTTTGAAACATTTGCTGAAATTTATTCCATTCTCTGATACACCTCTCATTCTTTTCTCTGGAATGAATTAATTGATTACTTTATTTATTGAGACAGAGTCTCACTCTGTTGCCCAGGCTGGAGTGCCATGGTGTGATCTTGGCTCACTGCAAATTCTGCCTCCTGGGTTCAAGAAATTCTCCTGCCTCAGCCTCCCGACTAGCTGGGATTACAGGTGCCCACCACCAATCCGGGCTAGTTTTTTGTATTTTTAGTAGAGACGGGGTTTCATCATGTTGGCCAGGCTGGTCTAGGACTCCTGACCTCAGGTGATCCACGCGCCTCAGCCTCCCAAAATGTTGGGATTACAGGGGTAAGCCACTGCACCTGGACTGAAATTATTTATTTTGTATTTCAAAATCCATCAAGAGTGGTTGAGGCAGGTAGGGACAATAAAGGGCAAATATGTTTCCCTCTTGCCATCATATATTCAAAGTGAGAGTATGCATTTTTCGTTAACACATAGATGTGTTAATAACAATCTTTTGAGTTTGCTGATTTCAGCCTAGTGATTAAGAACACAAACTTTGGCTTTAAAAAGGCCTCAGTTTGGAACCAGCTATACAGCTTAATAGCTATATTCCCTTTAACTGAATACATTACCAAGGTTACCTTGAGAGTACAACTGTTGAAACTACTAACAGAGTTAACATAGGACTGAAATTAAGCGTAGAGTATATCTCAGGCCAAAGGCTTAAGGAAAAGTGATTACTATTTATCTTAGATAATAACAAAACATTCATAGAGAAATAATTGTGTGATCAAAGTAACATGGAGTATTTGGTTTATATTTCTAGTATAGTCATTATCATTATCAATATCAAATATTGATTGAAGCCTCCTAAGTCATGGGCAATGAAATAGAAAGCTCTAGAAAGCTATACTGATTTTAAATGTTTTTAAATAAACATAATTAAAAATAATTGTTGCATGTAACATGTAGCCTCCTGACTAGCTGGGACTACAGGCACTGGCCACCATGCCTGGCTAATTTTTGTATTTTTAGTAGAGAGGGGGTATCACCATGTTGGTTTTGAACTCCTGACATCAATGGATCCGCCTGCCTCGGATTACATTTTATTCTACTGGGGACAAGACTTTTCTTTGAGAACACATTTTTATAATCCTGTTTTTATAATCCCATGTATAATAAGATGTTTTAATAACAAAAATCATTATTTCAGTCAGATATTCTGAGGTTCTTTGTTCTTTTCCTGTGGGTAAACAAATATATTTCTTATGTATATGGTCTTTTTAAAGGGAATACTGCTTAATATACCTGAAACATAAAGGTATCTTGAAGTTTACATAATTATCTTTTAGCCTATATATATAATCTGTAATATGTTCTAAAATATATTAATATACATATATGTCTACATATATGTGTGCACACACACAACCTAGGCAAGGGGGCTTGTTTTTCACCATATGTCTGCTTCCCTGTTCAGACAAAATTAATTCTAGTTAATGGGATGCTAGATGATTATTAGCTTTGAGAGTAGGACAACCTTGCTACTTTGAAGTCTTAAGTCATTTATCACTAAGTGCTTGCAGACAATTCTCGGACTACATGTATCAAATTTAAAAAAATAGAAATATAAACTGAATGTGTTCTGTTTAGAAAAAGCAGAATGTATAGGTATAGAACAGCAGCCAATTCATCCTTTGAATTTCAATTGCACTATTCAAAACATGCTAGATTGTCATCTCAATTTACAGGAACTCTAACTTTATTATGACATATCATGTCCATGCCAGCATTGGAAATACTTAATGGTTAATGTTACTGACTTTTAGAATTTTCAGTTTTCATCTGAGAAGCATGAATATTTTTACACAACTTATCAATGGCCATAAATTTATGAGTTGGAAATCTTAGTTTTCTTCTTACTTTATCACTTTGGTATTTGTCACATTTGACATTTTTTTTTAGAAATATCTGTTTTTGAACCAACTTTGGTTCTCTCTCTACTTAGTCTAAATTATTTCTATTGCTAGGTCTTCTTAAGCTCAGTAATTTTATTCTCATTCTATATCCCATTTTGGGAAACCTTATCCACAGCAATCATTCATCTACCACTAAAAAGCACGAATACCTTCTACCTCTGTCTATCCTGCCCAAATCTATTTTCTAAACTAGATTTTTAAATATGAACCCCCCCTAACGTAAGAGCACATGAACGTCAAGCCCTCAATACAATTACCCTGAATGGCACAAGCACAGAGCAAACCCCACAGGTGAGAATTGGGTGGTGGGGATTTGTTTTCCTGGAGGCACATGGGCAAAGATTCCTCCATTCCTGGCCCCAAAACCAACCAGATATGAGGGGCTGGACTTCTACTTTGCTCAACTATTTTGCTGGATAAGTTTGCCTCAATATCCTGGGGGTATTAAAATTTACCGTGTTGGCCGGGCGTGGTGGCTCAAGCCTGTAATCCCAGCACTTTGGGAGGCCGAGACGGGCGGATCACGAGGTCAGGAGATCGAGACCATCCTGGCTAACACAGTGAAACCCTGTCTCTACTAAAAAATGCAAAAAACTAGCCAGGCGAGGTGGCGGGCGCCTGTAGTCCCAGCTACTCGGGAGGCTGAGGCAGGAGAATGGCGTGAACCCGGGAGGCGGAGCTTGCAGTGAGCTGAGATCCGGCCACTGCACTGCAGCCTGGGCTACAGAGCGAGACTCCGTCTCAAAAATAAAAATTAAAATAAAAATTAAAATTAAAAAAATTTACCGTGTCACAAACCAAACTTATTTATGAAAGATTTTAAAAGTATATTATTGATTGTTGCCTTTGCAAGTGCCTGAAATGTCCACCTTCCCTTCCTGTCTGCATTACCTGTCCTTCAAGGCTCGCCTCGAATATGACTTCCTCAATGAAGTTTTCTGAGAGAATTAGGCCCTCTATGCTCCCACATCCCCTTCATCTCTAGAAAACACCTCTATTAAAACACCCGTCACATTAGAAGTCAACTATTTTTTACATGTTTCTTTATCCAACTAGATTGAGGTTATTCAAGGCTGGGGCCGAGATATATATTTCTGGCACCTAGCTCAGTGCCTGGCTTAATAGATACTTAACACAAGTTTGATGAGTGGATGGATGGATGGGTGGAAAGATGAATGACAAAATATGTCCCTTTTAAAGAATAATTGCTTTGAATATGCTATTAGTCTTGTTCTCATCATAATGTCAACAGTTTAAAGAGATTTCAATGACATGACTTTGCTGATCCTAGAAATAAATTTCTATATTGTATAAGTTTAACACAAAGAGCTAAAAAAGGCGTAAGTTGTGCGTTACATTATTTTACATTTCTAAGATTTGAGGAGTGCAGGGAGAGCTTAATGGAAATTCAAAGTGGGTTTGAAGGACATCTCAGTAGTTACTTGTAAATGCGAACGTTCTGTGTATCTTCTTCTAGCTCACTAAGGAGAAAAAATAAAGACAAAAACACTGGGGAAAAATAGATCCTGCATTTTAAATCACAACAAACAAAACTAATAAACAGAAAACTACAGAGACCTGTCAGTTGGAAGGAAGATGCAGCATTCATTTTATAAACAATTCACTACTGTGTCAACAGTCTGACAGAAAAAGAAAATAAACAATATTTTTAAAGAAATATCTGTTTTGTTGAATAAATCTTGAGCAATATGTTGTGTGAGCTGTATTGACTGGGAGTAACGGCCATGAAAATAAGAGACCATATGTCCAACATTAAAAAAATAAATTTTTGTTGAGATACATTTCCTTTGAAACTTGAAAATTGCTACAAAATAGTTAATATTAAGTTCTACAACAGAACATTTGAATAGATGTTTTCTATTCAAAATTAAAAGACTCTTTTCTTTGTAATGATGATAAAAGATATGGTGCTAGATATAGTAAGAGGCATGTAATTTTCTTTATATTAACAGCATGATTGCGGTTCTAAGTAAAGGAAGTCATGAATCTGAAAACAGATTAGGATTATTGGCAGGTAGGGAGGCCAGCTGATGTGATTACCCACCCAATTTATTTAAAATGCTTTTGAATGTATTACGAAGGTAATCAGATTAAAATTTTAATGTAATGGGATTTTTGTCATAGCTTGGATTATCCCAAAAGCAAATCCTTAGATTCATATTAGGAACAGATTACTTGAGGCTGATCCCAGAATGCTGGAGTGAAGGAGTAGGGAGAATGAGACAGGATGGATGAAAAGCTAATTAAAATGGGTTATTGAGCAAAATGGGTTATTGAGTTGATTGTTACTCTAGGCAGTAACAGTCCTGCTCTGGATCTTTTGGGAAACTATGTAGAAGGAATCTCAGAATTGTCCCACTAAAGAATGTGAGTTTGAGGCATCCATCCATCCACTGAGACCATCTCTGACTGACTGAAGTTGCTTCTGATGTTTGAAGATGCTACACTTATAGAACTGTGCCTTTGGAGTAAGATGCCTAGGAACTAGAGCAGGGTAGTCTACAGTATGTTCAGAACTGTCCACTACAGTTATAGATTAAGGTAGAGCTGCTCTACGGAACCCCTTGGATACCCGCTAGGTGTGGAGTACCAATAATGTCTAATACACATGTACATGTGCATTTAATGTATATTTTTTCCAGCTACTACTTTAAATATTAAAATGTGTGTTTTTGTAACTTAAATTGCTCTAAGGGATAGGGATGAACTGAAGAAGATAACCCACTATTAAATAATTTGTAAAATTTAAAGCAAATCTGAAAAAGTGATTGATAGAGAAGGAGCGCCATTGGACAAACACCACCACTTTTAAGTTCCAGCTCCCTTTCTAGCCTCATGCATTTCAAGGAAATCACTTCTCTTCTAACTACAAGCAGCCAGAAAGAGTAGACAGTAGAACACAGATAAGAGAGCTTGGGTACAGAAGGAGGTCGGGAGAAAGTCTCTTGGGTAACTGGCAAACTTCACCCTCATGTAATGGGCCCCAGTAAAACAGTGGGCCTTAATAAGGACATTCGTTTCGCTTCAGTTGCATTAAGATAGGGAAACTAAAAGCAGACTCAGGGGATATACCTGCAGCTGCAGAAGGATGTATGGGAACAGACACACAACTCTCCCTTCCAGATAAGGACAACAAAGAGACACAGAAGCAGTCTAATCCTCTGATAAACATTCCCACCCTGAATCCTTAAAAACTCTTACTCTGCATGAGAGTGTGGCTCTGACCTAACTCGGTCAGCCGCCACTCTCAGATTTGTTTAAAATAAACTTGTCCCTGTTGACTGAAAAGCCAACCTTCATGTTTCTCTCCTCTTTCTTTAATTCTTACAGTCATAGTGCACTAGTAATGAAGTAAATACATATAGTAAAGATGTTCTGTCATCTACTATTGTTGCTGTTACTATTATTGTTAACAGCTGGAGATATTTGTCTTTAATATAATTGTGAAGATATCTTTCCAATAAAGACCTCCTCTTGTCATTTTTAAGACCGTTTATTTTGAGCTAATAAAACGGAAAAAGGCTTGTGACATTTAAAGGAGTATCTTTGCTACTCCATTCTTTTATTATGGATAGAGCAGAGCTTGTTTTGGGAATTGGAAGTCACTAATTTTTCTTTTTCTTTCCTTTCCTTTTCAATACTAAGCAATGTCTTAAATTTTCTGCAAATGTTATGTCAGCCAACCTTTAACTGATAATAATTATGAAGATTTTGAAGAAATATCTATTTCATCTTGAATAAATCTCAAGCAAGACGTATGTGAGCAGAAGGTGCTTACCATGGTTCAAGCACTCTTCTAAGGAAAATATCTATATTAACATATTTAACCTTAATTAAAACTCTATGAAGTAAGGAGAATTATTTTCTTTATTATATACATAATGAAGCTGAGACATAGTGAGGATAAATAGCTTCCCAAAGTCATAGCGAATAAGTATGTGAACTAGGCACCAGATCCAGCCGTCCAAATCTAGTGTCTGTGCTTGCAACAAAGCTGCAATGGCAGCATTGCAAGTTTTGCAATAGCATTGCCAGGGGTAATTTCAGGATTTAAATCAGAGTGTGACTTAAGCCTGGATAGGTCTGATTCAAAAGCCTATGTTTTAATGGTTATTCGGCACCTTGTTGCTTCAAATTTCTTATGTCACTACTCCACCTTTTGTCCAACAGTATGTTTTTCCCAAGTGCATGTAGTGTCATGTTTCTTCGCTCCATCTGTCTACTTGAAAGCCTTCAGTCATTCCCTATTACTTAAAGGATTAGGCTCAAATTCCATTTTATGTAGTTCCTTTTTACTTGCCAGCTTCACATTATTGCCAATCTTTGAATGCCATATTTCAGTTATCTTGATTGTTTTTTGCATTTACTCATGTCATACTTTTACCTTCATGATTCACACATGATGATATACTCTCTGTTTGGAATGCCCTTTTCTTACTTTTTCATTTGATTTTACTCCATTTTTCTTAAAAGTATTAACTAAGATATAACCTTCTGATGAACATCATTTATCATCTGAGTCAGGACAAGTTTAAAGTGAATTAAGACTATTAAAAAATATATCAGGACAACAAGTGTAAACAAGGACTATTCAGGGCAACTGGGACTCATGGACATTCCACTGATGAAGGTTTTCCTATCTCCTATCTTCCAATTTGAGTAACATACTCCCTTCTGTTGCTATTTTTTTTTATAAATAATATGTGATTTAAGTGACCTACTAAAAATAATGCCTTTTGGATGTTCATTGCAATAGAATATAAAATTGTTGAAGATGAGGTCTTTATTTTGTTCCTTTTTGTATCACTTCCTGAGTTCAACTCATTGTAACACTCTACAAGAATTTGTTTAATGAATGAACTCAACATGTATTTTCAATAAGCTAACTATAGCAGGAGAGGGCAGGTTTATGGGACCATGGTTTAGTATGCAAGAGTGGTAGTCCTTGGTACTGACACAACTTATATAAAATGGATGGCCAAATTAGTGGAGGTTAATTTACTGACAAGGCTAAGAATTAGGGTTTGGTCTTAGGAGGAAGATTATCTGGTTTGAGATATGGTTTTATACTTGTATTACAACTGGATTAATGGGAAGAACTTACTGAGGTTACAGTGATGAGCAAACGGAAGAATAAGAGAAACATCCAGTTCAGAAATTTTGGCCAGTGTCTGAGCTAGTGTTAGATTCTTCTTACAGTAAATTTAAACATTTAAAAATAATAGCATAAAAGAATATCGGTTATTGGAGAGACTGGGGGAAGATGGCAGATAGGAGACAGGAGTAATGTGCAGCCTCCACATGGATGGACAGAACAGCATGTGGAGATTCATGCCATGATCTTTTGCTCCAAGAACCACTGTGGGAACATACCAGGAAAACCAAAAATTTCAAGATCTTTTGAAAGAAATGACACACCACTGCAAATTCCATGAAACAGGTGGACAACTGCGAGTTCCCAAAGTGTGAGAGGAGGAGAATCTACCTCTGAACATACATCCCTACTGGGGAATCTAAAAGTCCAGATTATGGGAGAAGGATTTAACCTTACCTAGAGATTAAACAGATTTAGGGAGTAACACTAAATATAAAAGTATAAGCAGCAGGAGGAAGTGCTTTGGACACACTTTCAGTCTCCAGCTCAAACCCAAGGAAGCCATCGCTGACTGTATCTTACAGGCACCCTCAGGGAAGGCAGCCAGCAGAATTGGGGAGGGGTTGCCAGGTGAAGGAAGCTCCCAAGTTGAATTGGTAGTGGTTCCACTTGGCACAAATTTCATTCAGTGGAGTCTGGGGGACTAGCCGGAGCTGCTGTGGCTACAAATGAGCGCAGGAGTACAGTAGTGGCCAAACAGGGAGAGGCAAGGTCCAAAAGCTGTGCTTGCTTTCTCAGCAGGTTATCTTACAGCCTGGGGCAAGGTCTGAGTGGAGCACTGCCAGAGCAAGACTGGCCTCACCACCCGCATGAGAGCTGGGTGAGGCCTCTCAAAAATGGCTGTCCCCCACTTCCCTGGCAAACTATATGATACAGCAGAGAGAGCCAAGATCCCCTCTGGAACATAACCCCATTGGCCTGAGAACCAACCCCCTACCGACACAGTAGCCACAGAAATTGCCCCACCCAAGGAGAATCTGTACCAAGACTCACCTAATCCTGCCCCCACCTAATGGTATTTCCCTGACTGCCCTGGTAGCCAAACACAAAGCATAGAAACCCTTGGGAGCTTCATGGCCCTGCCCATCACTTGAGAAACCAAAATACTTACGTAGGCCATCTTAGGGCAAGCCTAGAGCTCCTTGCTACTACTGCAGCTGGTGCTCTGTTGAAAGTGCCACCTCCTGGTTGGAGGCCAAGCAACTCAGGCCATTATGACACTTCATGACAGAATGACCGTGATCCTAGGAAGGAGAAGACAACACCTAATTCTACTGTCTGCAACATCCTGGCTAACCAAAGGTCCTGAGCATGTCCACGTGACAACTTCACTGCTGTCATAACCAGCATTCAAGAAAGCCAGACCACTAAACATACCTACAACCAAGGACTGTCACAGAGTCTACTTCACTTCCCTGCCACCTCCATCAGAGCAGGAGCTGGTATCAGTGGCTGGGTGACCTGAAGATGGATCACATTATGGGAATCTTTGCAGACTTTCCTCAACACCAGCTCAGAGCCTGATAGCCCTGCTGGGTGGCTAGACCCAGAAGAGCAACAACAATCACTGCAGTCCAGCTCTCAAGAACCCCCATCCTAGGGGAAGGGGGACAGCACCACATCAAAGGATCACCCTGTGGGACAAGAGAATCTGAACAGAAGTCCTTGAGTTTCAGACCTCTCCAATGATATGTTGTGCCCAAATTAGAAGAAACCAGAATAGTAATTCTGGTACTATGACCAAATAGGGTTCTATGATACCCCCAAAAGATTACCCCAGCTCCCCAGCAATGAATTCAAACAAGAAGAAATCTCTGAATTGACAGAAAAAGAATCTAAAAGGTCAATTATTAAGGTACTCAAGGAGATACCAGAGTAAAGTGAAAACCAACTTAAAGAAATTTTTAAAAATTACAGGATATGGATGAAATGTTATCCAAAAAATAGATATCATAAAGAGAAAACAACTTCTGGAAATGAAATATACACTTAGATAAATACAAAATGCAGTGGAAAGTTTCAGCAATAGACTAGAACAAGTAGAAGAAAGAAATTCCGAGCCTCGAAACAAGGTCTTCAAATAAATGCAATCAGGCCAAGACAAAGAAAAGGGAATTAAAAAAATGAACAAAGCTTCCAAGAAATTTGGGATTATATTAAATGGCCAAACCCAAGCATAATTGATGTTCCTGAGGAAAAAGAGAAATCTAAAAGTTTAGCAAACTTATTTGAGAGAGTAATTGAGGAAAACCTCCTGACCATTTTAGAGATCTAAAAATCCCAACACAAGAAGCTCAAAGAAGACCTTGGAAATTCACTGCAAAAAGATTATCACCTAGACACGTAGTCATCACGTTATCTTAAGTCAAGACAAAGAAAAATATCTTAAGAGCTGTGAGACAAAAGCATCAGATGAGTGATAAAGGGAAACCTATTAAATTAACAGCAGATTTTCACCAGAAACCTTACAAGTCCGAAGGAATTGGGGTCCCATCTTTGGCTTCCTGAAATAAAATAATTGTCAGTCAAGAATTTTGTATCCAGCAAAACTAAGTTTCATAAATGAAGGAGAGATAAAGTCTTTTTCAGACAAACAAAATGCTAAGAAAATTTGCCACTACCAAGCCAACACTCCAAGAAATGCTAAAAGAAGTTCTAAATCTTGAAATGAAACTTTGAAATATACCAAAATAGAACCTCCTTAAGGCTAAATCTCACAGGGCCTATGAAACAGTTACACGATGGAGGAAAAAAACAAGGTATTGAGGCAACAACTAACATGATGAATAGAGCAGTACTTCACATGTCAATATTAATGCTAAATGTAAATGGCCTAAATGCTCCAGTTAAAAGATACAGAATAGCAGAATGAGTAAAAATCCACTCACCAAGTATCTGCTGTCTTCAAGAGACTCACCTAACATATAAGGACTTACATAAACTTAAGGTAAAGGGGTGAAAAAAGATATTCCATGCAAATGAAAACCAAATGCAAGCAGGAATAACTATTCTTATTTCAGACAAAACAGACTTTAAAGCAACAACAGCTAAAAAAAAAAAAAAAAAAAGACAGAGGCTCACACATGTAATCCCAGCACTTTGAGAGGCTGAGGCGGACAGATCACAAGGTCAGGACTTAATAGATATTTATGGAAAATTTAGTCAACAACTGCAGTGTATACATATTTTTATTCAGCACATGGAACATTCTCCAAGATAGACCATATGACAGACAGGTCACAAAACACGTCTCAATAAATTTAAGAAAATCTAAATTATATTATATATCCCCTCAGACCACAGTGGAATAAAACTGAATAATAACTTTAAAAGGAATTCTTAAAACTATACTGATACATGGAAATTATATAATCTGCTCTTGATGATTTTTGGGTCAACAGGGAGATCAAGATGGAAATTTAAAAAATATTCAAGCTGAATGATAACAGTGACACAACTTACCAAAACCTCTGGGATACAATAAAAGTAGTGTTAACAGGAAAGCTCATAGCATTAAATGCCTACATCAAAAAGTCTGAAAGAGTGCAAATAGACAATCTAAGGTCACACCCCAATGAACTAGAGAAACAAGAACAAATCAAACCCAAACCCAGCAGAAGAAAAGAAATAACAACGATCAGAGCAGAATTAAATGAAATTGAATACAAAATACAAAAGATAAATGAAATGAAAAACTGGTTTTTTGAAAAAATGAATGGAATTGATAGACCATTAGTAAGATTAACCGAGAAAAGAAGAGTGAAGGTCCAAATAAGCTCAATTAGAAATGAAATGGGAGTTATTACAACCAATACCACAAAAACAGAAAAGATCATTGAAGGCTACTGTGAACACCTTTACATACACAAACTAGAAAATCTAGAGGAGATGGATAAATTACTAGAATAAATACAACCTCCCAGATTAAATCAGGAAGAAATAGAACTCAGAATAGACCACAGACAAGTAGCAAGATTGAAATAATAATAGAAAAATGCCAAGAACAAAAAGTCCAGGACCAGATGAGTTCACATCTGAATTTTATTAGAAATTCAAAGAAGAATTCATACCAATCTTAGTGAAACTATTCCAAAAGGTAGAAAAAAAGGGAGTTCTCTATAAATCATACTATGAAGACAGTATTACCCTAATACCAAAACCAGGAAAGGATGTAACAAAAAAAGAAAACTACAGACCAATATCCTTGATGAACATAAATGCAAAAATCCTCAACAAAATACTAGCTAATCAAATCCAACATACCAAAAAGATAAGAAACCATGATTAAGTGGGATTCATAACAGTGATGCACAGATGGTTTAACATATACGAGTCAATAAATATGATACATCACATAAACAGAATTAAAAAACAGAATCATCAGATTATCTCAATAGATGCAGAAAAAGCATTTGACAAAAATCCAGCACCCCCTTATGAAAAACTCTCAGGAAAATTGACATAGAAAGAACATAACCTCAAGTCAATAAAAGTCATCTATGACCAACCCACAGCCAACATTATACTGAACAGGGAAAAGTTGAAAGCATTCCCTCTGAGAACTGGAATAAGACAAGGATGCCCACTTTCACTTCAACATAATACTGGAAGTCCTAGACAGAGTAATCAGAGAAGAGAAAGACATCCAGGGCATCCAATCATCAAAGAGGAAGTCAAACTGTCACTGTTCACCAATGATACGATCATATGCCTAGAAAACCCTAAAGACTCATGCAAAAAGCTCCCAGATCTGATAAATGAATTCAGTAATGTTTTGAAATACAAACTCTGTACACAAATCAGTATGTACCAAGCCAACACTCCAAGAAATGCTAAAGGAAGTTCTAAATCTTGAAACTTCGACACCAAAAACAACCAAGCTGCGAATCAAATCAAGAACTCAATCCCTTTTACAACAGCTGAAAACAAACAAATGAACAAACCAACTTGGATATATACCAAACCAAGGAGGTAAAATATCTCTACAAAGAAAACTACAAAATACTGTTGAAAGAAATTATTGATGACACAAACAAATGGAAACACAAATAGAAGTATGAAATCAATATTGATTCTACTCAACCCATGCTTATGGATGGGTAGAATCAATATTGTGATAATGACCATATAGTCAAAAGCAATCTACAGATTCAATGTGATTCCCATCAAAGTACCATCATCACTCTTCACAGAACCAGAAAAAAACAATCCTAAAGTACATATGGAACCAAAAAAGACCCTGCATAGCCAAAGCAAGACTAAGCAAATAGAACAAATCTGGAGGCATCACATTACCCAACTTCAAAGTATACTACAAGGCTATGGTTACCAAAACAGCATGATACTGGTATAAAAATAGGCACATAGACCAATGGAACAGAATTGAGAACTCAGAAATAAAGCCAAATACTTATGGCCAACTGATTTTTGACAGAGCAAACAAAAACATAAAGTGGGGAAAGACACCCTATTCAGCAAATGGTGCTGGGATAATTGGCAAGCCACATGTAGAAGAATGAAACTGGATCCTCATTTCTCACCTTATACAAAAATAAACTCAAGGTGGATCAAAGACTTAAATATAAGACCTGAAAGCATGAAAATTCTAGAAGATAACATCAGTAAAACTCTTCTAGTTGTTGGCTTAGGCAAAGACTTCATGACCAAGAACCCAAAAGCAAATGCAACAAAAACAAAAATAAATAGATGGTATCTAACTAATCTAAAAAACTTCTGCACAGCAAAAGAAATAATCAGAAGGGTAAAGAAACAACCCACAGAATGTGAGAAAATATTTGCAAAGTATGCATCCCACGAAGAACTAATATTCAGAATCTGCAAGGAACTCAAACAAATCAGCAAATAACCCCATCAAAAAGTGGGCAAAGAACATGAATAGATAATTCTCAAAAGAAGATATACAAATGGTCAGCAGATATACGAAAAAATACTCAACATCACTAATTATTAGGGAAATGAAAATTAAAACTGTAATGTGATACTTCCTCACTCCTGCAAGAATGGCCATAATTTAAAAATAAAAAAATAATAGATGTTGATGTGGATGTGGTAAAAAGCAAACACTTTTACTCTGCTTGTAGGAATGAAACTGGTACAACCACAATGGAAAACAGTGTGGAAATTCCTTAAAGAACTAAAAGTAGAACTACCATGTGATCCAGCAATCCCACTACTGGGTATCTACTCAGAGAAAAGGAATTCATTATATGAAAAAGACACTTGCACGCACATGTTTATAACTGCACAATTTGCAATTGCAAAAACATGAAACCAGCCCATGTGCCCATCAATCAATGAGTGCATACGGAAAATGTGGTATATATACACCATGGCATACTATTCAGTCATAAAAAGGAACGAAATGATGGCATTTGCAGCAACTTGGATGGAATTGGAGACCATTATTCTAAGTGAAGTAACTCAGGGCTGACAAACCAAATATTGCATGTTCTCACTTTTAAGTGGGAGCCAAACTGTGAGGATGCAAAGACATAAGAATGATATAATGGACTTTGGAGATTTGGGGGGAAGTAGTAGGGGAGGATGAGAGGTAAAAGTTCACACATTGGGCAGTGTACACTGCTTGGGTGATGGGCGCACCAAAATCTCAGAAATTACCGCCATAGAACTTATCCATGTAACAAAAAACCACCTGTTTTCCCAAAACTATTGAAAATAAAAAACAACATTTTTTTCTGTATTCTGATTGCTTTTCTATGTGTACATACAGTAGAGATAATGTGCAAAGGGCTCTATTATATGTCCTTGCTATCACATCATACTTTAGGTGTGTGTGTTGATATCTATGCCAGTTTTTCCTATTAAGGCACATGCTATGTGAAGGATAGGGGACACTGCCTTGTACATGCTTTTTACTCTCTCCACTGAATCCATTGTTATGTCTGACATATAGTAGGCATTAACTTCATTAAATGCATAAAAAGTTCTCCTTATTTTAGTCAGTTTACTTTCTATGTTTTGGCCCACCAGATCATTGATTGCATTTCACTAAATATGATTATGTGTTCAATGAATAAAAATAGAATTATGTCTGTTTTTGGTTCACAGATCAATTAATATTTCTATTACTGTATTATAAGCTTTATAAAGGCAAAGGTTATGTCTATTCTGTATTTCTATATCCCTTGTAGTGAATACAGTAATTATGAAAATATGTTGAGTAAATGAATGAATATATTGGAATCCAGAAATTTTGGGTTGGGTTTTCTAAATTCTTTGTGGAGTCCTCTTCATGTGATATTTTTCTTCTGGGATGTCCTCTATTCTTTGAACAGTTCTAGTGGCTAAAATGTCAGTTCTTGCCTGTAGTATAGAAAATGCCCTACTTTCCTTGGTGCCACTTTTATGACTCTGGCTGTTTTTTCCTCTAAGGTGGTGTTTGTGGAGGCTTCAATTTAGAGTTAATTAATTCATATTTTATAGATTGAGAATAAGCCTGGAAGTATTATGAAGTGGATTATTTTTAGCATTCTCTCAACTTCCTGAGCTTTGTATCTCATTACTCACATCCTTATTCTAAAATCTCAGTGGCGTGACTAGTACCCTCTCTTCCTCCCACACCTGACCTACTCTCTCTGATAAACACTTTACATTTCAGAATTATGGCCCCTTGATTTCATAATTCTCATATATTGGAATTATGGCTCCTTGATTCCCAGTGAGAGCGTGGGAAGTGGGATGCAAACCTCAGGCTTGAACTTAAGCTTTTAAAAACAGAAAGAAACACAGTATGTTTATTGGATGAATGAATGAATCAATGGAGACCAAAATAAAGATAAATGATGAGTAAGATCTTAGAATTTGTCAAGTACCACTCAGGAGTGAAAATCATACTTTCCTGAAGTTTTATATTTCTAGCTGGTTGTTTGATTTGTGATAGATAATGAATTTCTTTTCCTTTTTAAGGGCTAGTTTCTACTCTGGGTACTCAAAAAAGTATATAATTAATTTAAAAATTACACATTAGTTTTATTTCAAATCGTCTTTAGATCTAAGAATCTGTGTTTATGTCTAACTCAAGTATGAGTGACTGTCTTCCTCTTTTCCTACTTTTCGCTATTTTATTTTATTTTATTTTTTTGAGACAGAATCTCCCTCTGTCTCCCAGGCTGGAGTGCAATGGCACGATCTCCGCTCACTGGAAGCTCCGCCTCCCGGGTTCACGCCATTCTCCTGCTTCAGCCTCCCGAGTAGCTGGGACTACAGGCGCCCACCACCACGCCCGGCTAATGTTTTTGTATTCTTAGTAGAGACGGGGTTTCACCGTGTTAGCCAGGATGGTCTCGATCTCCTGACCTCGTGACCCACCCGCCTCGGCCTCCCAAAGTGCTGGGATTACAGGCATGAGCCATGGCGCCCGGCCAACTTTTCGCTATTCTAGTCAGTCCTCACACAGTTTCTCAGATCACATTTTGAAGAGGAGAGAAAATAATTGAACTCATCTAGAAAAAAACATACCTAATACTCCAGTACTTAGTTCACATATAAACCACATGATTTTCTAGTACAAAAATTACAGAACATTATTCAATCCAATGATTTATTCAACACGTATTCCCTGAATGCATATTATGTTAGGATACTATATCGTGGTGTTGGATATAGAGGAGGATGTAAACTTGAACAAGAGCTCTTTGAGAAACTTTTGTCTGGTGAAGAAGACAGATACAATGCAACTGGTATTAAAGGAGCAGGGAAGGAGGATGGTTTTTTTTTTTTTTTTTTTCTTATTAAGAAGACCACAGACAGAAAAATGTTCCTCATGATCAGAAAAGAAGTACAATTATTTCCTTTGGAGGAAACAAAACGCAAATAAAATTCAAGAATAAATGATTTGCCGGATGCGGTAGCTCATGCCTGTAATCCCATCTCTTTGGGAGGCTGAGGTTGGTGGATTGCCTGAGCTCAGGAGTTTGAGACCATCCCGGGCAACATGGTGAAACCTCATCTCTACAAAAAATACAAAAAATAGCTGGGCTTGGTGGCGCATGCCTGTGGTCCCACCTACTTGGGAGGATGAGGTGGGAGGATCCCTTGAGCCCAGGAAGCAGAGGTTGCAATGAACAGAGATCATGCCACTGCACTCCCGCCTGGGCAACAGATTGAGACCCTGTCTTAAAAAAAAAGAAAGAAAAAGAATATATGATTTGTTTGAGAAGCAATAAGGAAGACTGAGTGGCTGGAAAGCAAAGGAGTGGGCCATGTGGGAGCAGAGTGGTTTCATTTGGAATTTCAAAGATGACAGTGACAACATGAATAACAGTGATAACGTGATGTGATAAAGGATTACCTACAGTAAGGGGAGACTGAAGAAGAGTGACATAGTTAATACTTGATCCATTGCATGATAAACATTTGAGGAACAGCCCTGGCAATGGAATAGAGAGGAAAGTGAAGTGTGGAAGTTGTTTCTGAGATAAAACCTATCCCATGTGTGTGTTAAAGACGACTGAGGATTTCAGGGTGGATCCATCAGTCCTGACTTCTGGGGCTGCTTGAATGCCATGATCTTTTTGGCGTGATGCTTTTTCCTTTACAATGTATATCTTAAAGTAATATATGGTAACCCTAAAATATTATCTAGGCATAGTCACACCTAAGGGAAGGTGTGGTAATTTTACCTGTACTGGTAGTGATAGTGAAATTTTCACCCTGAAAAAGATATATTGCCTTCCTGAATCTCATGTATTAAGTAAAAGTTACTAGTAGTCAGTGATATTTCATGTCCTTGTTTTTCTGATAATAACTGGAAAACGAAAGTCTATTTGTTATTAGAAATCATCAAATAAATTCTATTCATATTACAACATAGTTCTCACTGTTATGGTAGTTTCAGTTGGGCGGGATGAACTATTCTCTATGGACATGGAGTTCCCTCACCAGAAGCCAAGTGAATGTTGAAGCCATGCTTGTACAGCCTCCAGAACTGTCAGCCAAATAAACCTATTTTCTTTATTAATTGCCCAGCCTTGTGTATTCCTTTATAGCAATGCAAAAAGGATTAACACATCTATTAGTTCGTTAATTCATTTGTTAGTTTGTTCATTTTTTAGCTTCTATACTATCTCCAAAAAAAAAAAAAAAAAACCCGTTAATTAAGAGTCAAGACCTGAATTCTCTTCAGCTTCTGCTAGGAATTCTTATAAATCTTGCCCAAGTTATCATTGTAGCTGAAGTTGTAGATTATCTATCTATCTATCTATCTATCACTATAATTTATTTATATATATTACACACACACACATATGTATGTGACTTTTTAGCCTGAACCTTACCTCCTACGTCTTCTTTCTCTAGGGTGCATATATATATATGAAGAAGAGGTAGGAAGTATAATGTTCAGGCTAAAAGGCTACAAGGAACTAAATGAAAACTTAAATAAAAAGATCTTGGGATAAATAATTCTGAGTTATATTTTTGATATTGTCAATGATTCATTGCCTCAGGTACCCAGTTTATCTGAACACTCTGAAGAAGCTGTTGAAATACATGAACTCTAAAATAAAGTGATTCTAGAAAATTTTTTATTTATTTAAACAACTCTACTTAATAATAGTCCATATGTAATAACATGTTTATTGAATACAGTCATCCCTCAGTATCCATGGGGGATTTGTTCCAAGACACCCATGGATATCAAAATTTGCAGATGCTTAAGTCTCTTATATAAAATGATGTTACATAGTATTTATTTACAACCAGTGCACATTATTCTGCATAATTTAAATAATTTCTAGATTACTTAAAATATCTAATACAATGTAAATATTATATAAATAGTTGTTATACTATATTGTTTTTCTATTTGTATTATATTTATTGCTGTATTATTATCTTTTCTTTTTCAAATACTTTCAAATATGTTTGATCAGCAGTTGGTAGAATCTGCAGACATAGAATTCATAGATATGAAGGGCTGACTGCATATCTTATGGGCTAGGCAACCTGTTCATGTATTGTTTCATATGCTTTTTCAACAACTCATTAGGAATTTTGACTATCTCCACTTTAACAAAAAGAAAATGAGTTTTAGGGATTTCTAGCAAGATATTTCAAGTAATAAGTGATAGAGCTGGGATGTGTATGTGAGTGCGTGTGCACATGTGTTTATGGTCATGTATGTATATTTATTGATTTTCTTATCCGTAGAAAAATTAATCGCCTAACATACAGATGCGCAAACAATCTTTTTCAAATTAAATGATGTGAATAATTAGAAACAGTATTGTTCTTGGACTTGTTGGGTATATGTCTGGGACTCTTGGTAGACAGCCTGCATTTAGGTTGTTACTTGGGACAAAACCAGCTTTCCTGGTCCAGGATGGTGGTTTAGGGGACAGCTCAGAAATGAAGAAAAAGAAAGCAATATAATCTGACCACGTAACCAAGCACTGAGCTGTTAGAAGAATAAGTATATAAATGTGTGTTTTTTGAATCAACTATACTGTTGCCCAACCAAATATATATTAATTCTGAGCCTCTAAATTTTATTCTTTACAGAAAACCACCACTGATCATCTTTGGTTTGTTGATTATTTTAGCCTACTAAAATTCAAATTTGGAGGCATAATTGCCTTTTGAATAATCAAGAGTTAAAGGTTAAAAAAATAGGAAAAGTCACAGGCTCTTATTTACAATTTCCCTATTTCTTATTGTTATCATGGATGTAATGTTCATGTTTTATTTATTATGCCTATTCTTCCTCCTTTTTTTTTGAATGTCACTAAGATATGTATCCCCAGGTGGTATAAGCAAACATGATAATCTCTTTCCTACTACTCACTATTTTGGGAAAAAGAATAATTTTTGAATTGATTTTGTACTAACATCTGTCACAGCTTCCAATTCAGCTCTTCTTTAGAATTCTTGTTATCTAAAGAGTTATGTAACTTTTAAATGCTTTTTTGAAGCAAAACTGGAAAGTCACACCTGTCTTTATATGTTACTTCTTACCATTAGTGTCTTTTATTTTCACATTTTTCTTCTTTTTAAGGATTTGCCTTATTCGATTTTTTTTAGGCGTTTTTCAAGAAGCTGCTGGAGTGCTTTTCCTACTTTTTATTTAGTGGCTTCCTGCTGTCAATTTTTGGTACTAGAAGTAACTCCATTGTTACTATCATACATGTTTCACAAATTTATTCCCATATCATGATTGATGTGACAATTATAAATCTGAGAACCTTGGCTTAGTGACTGGGCAATTTTTGTTCAAATATTTGTCTTTTAATTTGTCCTTAATTTCCTTGGAAATAAAAAATGCACATAATAAAGTTGCCATGAAAATCTTATGTCATTAATTGTCTTTGGATTAAATGTATTGTGTATGGTTCTGGAACGGAAAACAAAAGTCCAATGGGTGAATGCTACATGTGGAAAGAGTAGATTTATTATGGGAATAACTCTATACAATTACAGCTGACAGAATTTTAAATGATAATCAATTTTACAACCTTAGGGATATTTAAGAAGATACTTAATAATCTCTTGCCTGAGATGTGATAGAGGAGTTTTATATACATATAATCTAAGCAGAGTTGAATTAGGTAATTTAAGTAATTGAATTAAGTAATTAAGTAATTTAAGATGTTTTTCTGGCTATATGTAAACATATTTGTAGTCACGTACCTATGTGTATATATACACATATTTATCTAAATTGTGTGTGTGTATATATATACCCATATTTATCTAAACTGTGTATGTATACACACACACACACATATATGCATGTGTATGTGTGTATATATATGTATATATATATACAAGGGTTTGGGCATAAAATGCCAAGTAGAGAGAGAAACTATGGCATTCTAATAAAAAATGAAACCGAACTGTTTGAGAGATACTTCTGTACCCAACATAGAGTAACCCATAGATATACACTGAACACACTGTACCACCACTGACACTTGATGAACATCACTGAGACTGAATCAATAACTAACTGATGTGGTGCTAAAGAGTCAACCAGGCAACCAACAGACTCATTGTGATTTGTGGATTCCTAGAAGTGGCAAGTGATAAAATGGAAACCCAAATACTGAGGAGGCAGGACAGAAAATATGGTTCTTCTATTGGAACAGATCGAAAGGAATCTCCTCATTGTTTCTAAGGCAATACATGTGAGGTTTCTATTGAGGTTTAGATTGAGAAGGAAATAATTTCTTTTTTATAAAAGTTTTTTTTTTCTTTCCCCAGAATGATTTTAGGAAAAGAAAAGAAGTTAGTGCACGTTCCTAGAAAACTGGAGATCAGACACAAATCTTGTATGTCTACTTAGTGATGATAGAGGGAAATGCCTGGAATGAACTAGGTTCACACTTCAAATCTATTACAAAATAAACGTGAAACTTAACTAATGATATAGTACAACGTGTTGAACAAAAAGGCATAATTTTGGTGTTTTTGAGGATACCGCCTCTGTATGCTTATAGGTAGAAATCTGGGAGGTGTTATAGCATCATATGTGTAAATTTCTATTTTTCAAATGTGTGAATGCTGGTATCCAAAATGGAACTCTTGAATTAATAAAGCTGAATTGAGGAACTCTTCTGAAGTACAGAGATGCTCCTGGTTCAACTATGTAGCAATCTGTGAAAGAGCATTTATACAGTGTACCAATTTATTTTTAAATGTGGAATCTAATAATATCCACATCTTCTGATCACTTTAGCCAGGAAGAAATGTTGGAAGCAAATCGTAGATAAAATTAGTAAATCACAAGTTAAATGTTTCTTGCTTCTTTTTCTATCTCCTTCAGTTGATGATTGATGGATGAATCAAAAACTTGTACTAGAATAAAAATTAGAAAGTGGCTACCTTGGATGAATGAGAAAAAAACATCTAATTTCAACATAAAAGTATACAGAATGAACAAGTGACAATATAACCAAATTAATTTAAAAGCAGCAACAACAGAATAGGTTTATATTTTTGGTTTAGTGGGAGCTGCACTACCAACTTCTGTATTAGTATCACCATGGAAAAACTAGCATGGGCACTCAGACTCTTGCACTCATAGATAATCCTCATTTTCTAACTGTGAAATGATTACTATTACATAATAATAGATATTAAAAAGTCTGTGCTAAGAAACCTTGATTATGAGAAATAGGTGGTCCTATTGTTTGAGGCCAATGCTGGGGTGAAATAAGCTTTACAGCAATTGGGGTAGTGCTGCTGCTGATGGCTCTGGGCATTTTCTGTATGGAATAGCAATCTGTGCTGCCTCTCACAACATGCAAGTTTTGGCAGGACACGTTTCCTTTTTTTTTTCTTTTCTTTTCTTTTCTTTTTTTTTTTTTGAGACAGAGTCTCACTCTGTCACCCAGGCTGGAGTGCAGTGGTGTGACCTCAGCTCACTGAAACCTCCACCTCCCAGGTTCAAGCCATTCTCCTGACTCAGCCTCCTAGTAGCTGGGATTACAGACATACACCACCATGCCTGGCTATTTATTTATATATTTATTTATTTTATTTATTTATTATACTTTAAGTTCTAAGGTACATGTGCACAATGTGTAGGTTTGTTACATATGTATACATGTGCCATGTTGGTGTGCTGCATCCGTTAACTTGTCATTTACATTAGGTATATCTCCTAATGCTATCACTCCCCCATACTCCCACCCCATGAGAGGCCCCGGTGTGTGATGTTCCCCATCCTGTGTCCAAGTGTTCTGATTGTTCAGTTCCCACCTATGAGTCAGAACATGCAGTGTTTGGTTTTCTGTCCTTGTGCTAGTTTGTGGAGAATGATGATTTCCAACTTCATCCATGTCCCTACAAAGGACATGAACTTGTCCTTTTTTATGGCTGCATAGTATTCCATGGTGTATATGTGCCACATTTTCTTAATCCAGACTATCATTGATGGACATTTGGGTTGGTTCCAAGTCTTTGCTGTTGTGAATAGTGCCACAATAAACATATGTGTGCATGTGTCTTTATAGTAGCATGATTTATAATACTTTGGGTATATACCCAGTAATAGATGGCTGGATCAAATGGTATTTCTGGTTCTAGATCCTTGAGGAATCGCCACACTGTCTTCCACAATGGTTGAACTAGTTTACAGTCCCACCAACAGTGTAAAAGTGTTCCTGTTTCTCCACATACTCTCCAGCACCTGTTGTTTCCTGACTTTTTAATGATCACCATTCTAACTGGTATGAGATAGTATCTCATTGTGGTTTTGATTTGTATTTCTCTGATGGCCAGTGATGACGAGCATTTTTTCATGTGTCTGTTGGCTGCATAAATATTATCTTTTGAGAAGTGTCTGTTCATATCCTTCGCCCACTTTTTGATGGGATTGTTTGATTTTTTCTTGTAAATTTGTTTAAGCTCTTTGTAGATGCTGGATATTAACCCTTTGTCAGATGGATAGATCGTAAAAATTTTCTCCCATTCTGTGGGATGTTTGTTCACTCTGATGGTAATTTCTTTTGTTGTGCAGAAGCTCTTTAGTTTGATTAGATCCCATTTGTCTATTTTTGCTTTTGTTGCCATTGCTTTTGGTGTTTTAGTCATGAAGTCCTTGCCCATGCCCATGTCCTGAATGGTATTGTCTAGGTTTTCTTCTAGGGTTTTTATGGTTTTAGGTCTTAACATTTAAGTCTTTAATCAAGCTTTAATTAATTTTTGTATAAGGTGTAAGGAAGGGATCCAGTTTCAGCTTTCTACTTATGGCTAGCCAGTTTTCCCAGCACCATTTATTAAATAGGGAATCTTTTCTTCATTTCTTGTTTTCATTAGGTTTGTCAAAGATAAGATGGTTGTAGATTTCTAAGGGCTCTGTTCTGTTCCAATGGTCTATATCTCTGTTTTGGTACTAGTACCATGCTATTTTGGTTACTGTAGCATTGTAGCATAGTTTGAAGTCAGGTAGCGTGATGCCTCCAGCTTTGTTCTTTTGCCTTAGGATTGTCTTGGCAATGCAGGCTCTTTTTTGGTTCCACATGAACTTTAAAGTAGTTTTTTTCCAATTCTGTGAGGAAAGTCATTGGTAGCTTGATGGGAATGTCATTGAATCTATAATTTACCTTGGGCAGTATGGCCATTTTCATGGTATTGATTCTTCCATGAGCATGGAATGTTCTTCCATTTGTTTGTGTCCTCTTTTATTTAATTGAGCAGTGGTTTGTAGTTCTCCTTGAAGAGGTCCTTCACAACCCTTGTAAATTGTATTCCTAGGTATTTTATTCTCCCTGTAGTGATTGTGAATGATAGTTCACTCATGATTTGGCTCTCTGTTTGTCTGTTATTGGTGTATAAGAATGCTTGTGATTTTTGCACATTGATTTTCTATCCTGAGACTTTGCTGAAGTTTCTTATCAGCTTAAGGAGATTTTGGGCTGAGACGATGGTGTTTTCTAAATATACAGTCATGTCATCTGCAAACAGGGACAATTTGACTTCTACTTTTCCTAACTGAATACCCTTTATTTATTTCTCTTGCCTGATTGCCCTGGCCAGAACTTCCAACACTATGTTGAATAGCAGTAGTGAGAGAGGGCATCCTTGTCTTGTGCCAGTTTTCAAAGGGAATGCTTCCAGTTTTTGCCCATTCAGTATGATATTGGCTGTGGGTTTGTCATAAATAGCTCCTATTATTTTGAGATACATCCCATCAATACTTAGTTTATTGAATGTTTTTAGCATGAAGGGCTGTTGAATTGTGTCAAAGGCCTTTTCTGCATCTATTGAGATAATCATGTGGTTTTTGTCTTTTGTTCTGTTTATATGATAGATTACATTTACTGATTTGCATATGTTGAACCAGGCTTGCATCCCAGGGATAAAGCCAACTTGATCGTGGTGGATAAGCTTTTTGATGTGCTGCTGGATTCAGTTTGCCAGTATTTTATTGAGGAGTTTTGCATCGATGTTCATCAAGGATATTGGTCTAAAATTCTCTTTTTTTGTGTGTCTCTGCTAGGCTTTGGTATCAGGATGATGCTGGCCTCATAAAATGAGTTAGGGAGGATTCCATCTTTTTCTATTGATTGGGATAGTTTCAGAAGGAATGGTTCCAGTTCCTCTTTGTACCTCTGGTAGAATTCGGCTGTGAATCCATGGGATCCTGGACTTTTTCTGGTTGGTAGGCTATTAATTATTGCCTCAATTTCAGAGCCTGTTATTGGTATATTCAGCAATTCAACTTCTTCCTGGGTTAGTCTTGGGAGGGTGTGTGTGTCCAGGAATTTATCCATTTCTTCTAGATTTTCTAGTTTATTTGCATAGAGGTGTTTATAGTATTCTCTGATGGTAGTTTGTATTTCTATGGGATCAGTGATGATATCCCCTTTATCATTTTTCGTTTCATCTATTTGATTCCTCTCTCTTTTCTTCTTTATTAGTCTTGCTAGTGGTCTATCAATTTTGTACATCTTTTCAAAAAACCAGCTTCTGGATTCATTGATTTTTTTTTTTTTTTTTTTTTGAAGGGTTTTTTGTGTCTCTATCTCCTTCAGTTCTACTCTGATCTTAGTTATTTCTTGCGTTCTGCTAGCTTTTGAATGCGTTTGCTCTTGCTTCTCTAGTTCTTTTAATTGTGATATGAGGGTGTCAATTTTAGATCTTTCCTGATTTCTCTTGTGGGCATTTAGTGCTATAAATTTCCCTCTACACACTGCTTTAAATGTGTCCCAGAGATTCTGGTATGTTGTGTCTTTGTTCTCATTAGTTTCAAATAACATCTTTATTTCTGCCTTCATTTCGTTGTGTATCCAGTAGTCATTCAGGAGCAGGTTGTTCAGTTTCCATGTAGTTGTGCAGTTTTGAGTTTCTTAATCCTGAGTTCTAGTTTGATTGCACTGTGGTCTGAGAGACAGTTTGTTATAATTTCTGTTCCTTTACATTTGTTGAGGAGTGCTTTACTTGCAACTATGTGGTCAATTTTGGAATAAGTGTGATGTGGTGCTGAGAAGAATGTATATTCTGTTGATTTGGGGTGGAGAGTTCTGTAGATGTCTATAAGGTCCACTTGATGCAGAGCTGAGTTCAATTCCTGGATATCCTTGTTAACTTTCTCTCTCATTGATCTGTCTAATGTCGACAGTGGGGTGTTAACATCTCCCATTATTATTGTGTAGGAGTCTAAGTCCCCAACCTAGCAAGGAAGACCAACATTCAAATTCAGGAAATAGAGAGACCACCACAAAGATACTCCTTGACAAGAGCAACTCCAAGACACATAATTGTCACATTCACCAAAGTTTGAAATGAAGGAAAAAATGTTAAGGGCAGCCAGAGAGAAAGGTCGGGTTACTCACAAAGGGAAGCCCATCAGACTAACATGGATCTCTCGGCAGAAACTCTACAAGCCAGAAGAGAGTGGGGGCTCATATTCAACATTCTTAAGACAAAGAATTTTCAACCCAGAATTTCATTACTAGTGAAACTAAACTTCAAAAGTGAAGGAGAAATAAAATCCTTTACAGACAAACAAAGGCTGAGAGATTTTGTCACCACCAGGCCTGCCTAACAAGTGCTCCTGAAGGAAGCACTAAACATGGAAAGTAACAACCGGTACCAGCCACTTCAAAAACATGCCAAATTGTAAAGACCATCAGTGCTAGGAAGAAACTGCATCAACTAACGGACAAAATAACCAGCTAACATCATAATGACAGGATAAAATTCAGACATAACAATATTAACCTTAAATGTAAATGAGCTAAATGCCCCAATTAAAAGACACAGACTGGCAAATTGGATAAGGAGACAAGACCCATCAGTATGCTGTATTCAGAAGACTCATCTCATGTGCAGAGACACACATAGGCTCAAAATAAAGGGATGGAGGAAGATCTAAGCAAATGGAAAACAAAAAAAGCAGGGGTTGCAATTGTAGTCTCTGATAAAATAGATTTTAGACCAACAAAGATCAAAAGAGAAAAAGAAGGCCATTACATAATGGTAAAGGGATCAATTCAACAAGAAGAGCTAACTATCCTAAATATATATGCACTCAGTACAGGAGCACCCAGATTCACAAATCAAGTCCTTAGAGACCTACAATTTTTTTATGCTTATTTTTATTAGAGATGGTATTTCAGCATGTTGGCCAGGGTGATCTAGAACTTCTGACCTCAGGTGATCCGCCTGCCTTGGCCTCCCAAAATGCTGGGGTTACAGGTGTGAGCCACCACACCTGGCCAAGACAAGTTTCAAATAATGCTGAACTGATGGTTAACGTTACTCTAAAAAAAAAAAAAACCCTGAAATTCTTGTTAATCAAAAATTGAAAAACTGGGCCAATCAATCTAGTGATGTTGAAAGGAAGGAATTGAGGGAGATAAACCAGAGGCAGATGAGAGCCAGATAGGCACTGCATTCTACATTCTATTCATAATGATGTATGTTTATATATGAAGTATATTGCTTTTGACTTCTGCCTAATTTTTTACTTTATAAATCCACCATCTTTGACTTTTCCATTTCCCATATAAGGTTAAGCCAACTTAATCAGCTCCCATTTACCTCAAAAGGTGCAGAGATGGATAACCTTATACATATGCCCTAATGGACTTGATAATAGTTTCTCTCACTCATATAGTCTGAGGAGAGATTATTGAGTCATTGGGTACATGTCTATATAATTAGTTCCCTCGAACACTGGATAATGCTTTTCAAAGTGGCTTATCAGTTTAGCCTCTTATTAATGGAGAATGAAGGATTCTGCTTTCATGAGAATTCTTGGAATTACCTATCATATATTTGCCTAACATATGGATTAAACATTGTATCTTATTTTAATTATTAAAAGGAGTTTGATTACCTATGAAACCAAGCATATTTAAAAAAATACATTTCTAAGTCATTTGGACTTCTCTTTTTGATGTGGTTTGGCTGTGTCCCCACCCAAATCTTATCTTGAATTTAACTTCCACAATTCTCATGTGCTGTGAGAGAAACTTAGTGGGAAGTCATTGAATTATGGGGGCAGGTCTTTCCTATGCTGTTCTCATGATAGTGAATGAGTCTTACATCTGATGGTTTTGAAAACAGGAATTTCCTTGCACAAGCTCTGTCTTTGCCTGCCACCATCCATGTAAGACATGACTTGTTCCTCCTTGCCTTCTTCCATGATTCGGAAGCCTCTCCAGCCATGTGGAATTGTAATTCCTTTAACCTCTTTTTTCTTCCCAGTGTTGGGTATGTCTTTTTCAGCAGCATGAAAATGGACTAATGCACTTTTGTATGTTGGCAATTTATAGCCTTTGCTGAATTTTCTTAGATTTTCTGTTTGTTATATATTTATCAGCAGGAGCTTTCAAATTGCTGATATTAATTACAGAATGATTTTAGACATCAAAAATGCCATTTCCCATCAGATAATGCCTGTTAACCTTGTATATGATGTTCTTTATTTAACTGAAATGTTAATTTCAATGTAGTCAAAATTTCTGTGATTGCTTTGAATGCTTGAAAATGATTGTTGGGAATAATGTTGAAAATCCTAAGGAAATTGAATACTCAAGCAAAGGATTCTTAGCAAAGCAATTTTAGTTCTGGGCAGAGGGATGCTTCTCCTTGGCCAGTCACCATGAGAGCACACCTGAACAAAGGGGCACAAGAACCCTTATTCCTGACACAAGTCCTGCCCCTATACCCTTTCCCCATTGGCCTGGATCAGGCCGTACAATCTAAACTAATCCCAGTTGGCTAAACATTTGAACTGTTTTTTAAGATAAGGTGGGCACATAAGGGAGAAAGAGGAAAGGGGATAGGGTGTCTGCAATGAGCTAGAGAGCTAATCTTCTTTCCAAATAAGGAAAGAAATATGAGCTGGTACTGATAACGCCTGGTACTGTGGCATGTCTGGGCATGTAATAAAGGCAGAAAGGACAAAAAAAGAGACAAAAGAAAAAGGGGTGGGAGAGTACTATGAATTAAAGAATAAAGGATTGATCAGGCTATTTGAAGAGAAATCTAATCATATCCCACATGATGCATTGTTTAAATACAGTTTTCATGTATCAATTAGCTCACAATTATTTACCAGTTATTTAAATCTTTTCTGTCTTTGTGTAATTTGTGTTCAGTTTCATCTGTTTCTGAAAATGATGTGATAAATTCTTCAGTTATAATTGATTCAAAGTTTCTTTATAATTTGCTCACTTTTATAACTATATTGAAACATTTTTGCTTTATTTTATTTATTTTTTATTATACTTTCAATTCTAGGGTACATGTGTACAATGTGTAGGTTTGTTACATAGGTATACATGTGTCATGTTGGTTTGCTGCACCCGTCAACTCATTATTTACATTAGGTATTTCTCCTAATGCTATCCCTCCCCCAGTCCTCCATCCTGCAACAGGCCCCGTGTGATGTTCCCCACCCTGTGACCAAGTGTTTTCATTATTAAATTCCCACCTATGAGTCAGAACACGCAGTGTTTGATTTTCTGCCCTTGTGATAGTTTGCCAAGAATGATAGTTTCCAACTTCATCCATGTCCTTGCAAAGGACATGAATTCATCCTTTTTTATGGCTGCAAAATATTCCATGGTGTATGTGTGTTACATTTTCTTAATCCTGATGGACATTTGGGTTGGTTTCACATCTTTGCTATTGTGAATAGTGCCACAATAAACATATGTGTGCATATGTCTTTATAGTAGCATGATTTATATATACCCAGTATATACCCAGTAATGGGATTCCTGGGTCAAATGGTATTTCTATTTCTAGATCCTTGAGGAATTGCCACATTGTCTTCCACAATGGTTTAACTAATTTACATTCCCATCAACAGTATAAAAGTGTTCCTATGTCTCCACATCCTCTCTAGCACCTGTTTTTTCCTGACTTTTTAATGATCATTCTAACTGGTGTGAGATCATATCTCATTGTGGTTTTGATTTGCATTTCTCTGATGACCAGTGATGATAAGCATTTTTTCATGTATCTGTTGGCTGCATAAATGTCTTCTTTTGAAAAGTGTCTGTTCATATCCTTCACCCAGTTTTTGATGGGGTTGTTTGATTTTTTTCTTGTAAATTTCTTTTTTTTTTTTTTTTTTTTTTTTTTGAGACGGAGTCTCGCTCTGTCACCCAGGCTGGAGTGCAGTGGCCGGATCTCAGCTCACTGCAAGCTCCGCCTCCCGGGTTCACGCCATTCTCCTGCCTCAGCCTCCCGAGTAGCTGGGACTACAGGCGCCCGCCGCCACGCCCGGCTAAGTTTTTGTATTTTTAGTAGAGACGGGGTTTCACCGTGTTAGCCAGGATGGTCTCGATCTCCTGACCTCGTGATCCACCCGTCTCGGCCTCCCAAAGTGCTGGGATTACAGGCTTGAGCCATCGCGCCCGGCCTGTAAATTTCTTTAAGTTCTTTGTAGATTCTGAATATTAGCCCTTTGTCAGTTGGGTAGATTGCAAAAATTTTCTCCCATTCTGTAGGTTGCCTGTTCACTCTGATGGTAATTTCTTTTGCTGTGCAGAAGCTCTTTAGTTTGATTAGATCCCATTTGTCTATTTTTGCTTTTGTTGCCATTGCTTTTGGTGTTTTAGTCATGAAGTCCTTGCCCATGCCCATGTCCTGAATGGTATTGCCTAGATTTTCTCCTAGGGTTTTTATGGTTTTAGATCTAACATTTAAGTCTTTAATCCATCTTGAATTAATTTTTTGTATAAGGTGTAAGGAAGGAATCCAGTTTCAGTTTTCTGCATATAGCTAGCCAGTTTTCCCAGCACCACTTATTAAATACAGAATCCTCTCCTCATTTCTTATTTTCATCAGGTTTGTCAAAGATCAGATGGTTGTAGATGTGTGGTATTATTTCTGAGGCCTCTGTTCTTTTCCATTGGTCTATATCTCTGTTTTGGTACCAGTACCATGCTGTTTTGGGTACTGTAGCATTGTAGAATAGTTTGAAGTCGGGTAGTGTGATGCCTCCAGAATTGTTCTTTGTGCTTAGGATTGTCTTGGCAATGTGGACTCTTTTTCTGTTCCATGTGAACTTTAAGTCGTTTTTTCCAATTCTGTGAAGAAAGTCATTGGTTGCTTGATGGGAATAGCATTGACTCTATATATTACCTTGGGCAGTATGAACATTTTCATGATATTGATTCTTTCTATCCATGAGAATGGAATGTTCTTCATTTGTTTGTGTCCTCTTTTATTTCATTCAGCAGTGGTTTGTAATTCTCCTGAAGCGGTCCTTCACATTCCTTGTAAATTATATTCCTAGGTATTTTATTCTCTTTGTGTCAATTGTGAAGGGATGTTCACTCATGATTTAGCCCTCTGTTTGTCTGTTATTGGTGTGTGGGAATGCTTGTGACTTTTTCACATTGATTTGGTATCCTGAGACTTTGCTGAAGTTGCTTATCAGCTTGAGATTTTGGGCTGAGATGATGGGGTTTTCTAAATATACAATCATGTAATCTGGAAACAGGGACAACTTGAATTCCTCTGTTTTCTAATTGAATACCCTTTATTTATTTCTCTTGCCTGTTTGCCCTGGCCAGAACTTCTAACACTATGTTGAATAGGAGTAGTGAGAGAGGGCATCCTTTTCTTTTTTTTTTTTTTTTTTTTTTTTTTTTTTTTTTTTTTTTTT